>NC_143190.1:28486071-28790357 GCF_051530095.1 Phoenix dactylifera
GAAAAAGACTGAAGCCCACCTTGAGAAGATGGGCCTAAGATATATGACCAATTGGCTTTAGTGCAAGTGGGACATTGTTAGATGTATGCCCTAGAAGCCAATTTGGCTGACACATTGTTGATTCTAGGGACATAATTTTGTACTTGACTATTTATTATTGAATAAATAAAAGGCATCTTTTCATTCATATTGTTTATGTGTCTATGAATCGTCCAAGAAATTAATAAGATGATGATACATATTCTCAAGAGTTGAGAATTTAAGCCATGTATCATTGGTGATTAATTTCTAAATGCTCCTGATCAATGGATCATCACGAGGATGGTGATCGATCCGATCAGTGCACAGATCACTTTCCTTCTGGATGGACGTGACTTCAGTCCACAGTGTAGGGACACTGAAGTGATAGTGCAGGTGCTTGTTAGAGAACAAGGGTACTGAGCGTGACCAAGACAAGAAGTCACTTGGATGTCTATCCACTCGTCAGTGACTTGCTTGATGTTGCAGTAGTGTGACTGGTCCTTTGACCTGCGGTGCTTCGGCTACTCACAGTGAGGTTATTGTAGTTTGACTACACACATACATGGTCTCTAGCCATATGGGTCCATGCAGTGTAGATTGGCTGCAGTAGGTTCACTGTAGGAGTAGGGTATGCACCTATATGGAATCTATCGACCTTGATAGAAGAGGAGTGATCCTATGTGATTTGTTAGACTGAGTTCTAAGACCTTGGCCAGGGCAGTAATATAAAGTGGAGAAAGAGTTTTTCACTATCGAACTCGAGTCGAATAAATCTTGACATATGACAGACGAAGGGGTTTGACGAGTTATCCATGACCTCCGTCCTGTAGGGATCCACGATAGTAGGACTGTATCACATCACAACTGCACCTAGAGGTTCATCATTCCATTCTGCTGGGTAGCCACTACATGCTGCTAGGTGTCACTGGTGGATGGTGGGACTCATAGGGATTATCTTGATGATCGATAAATCCTAATGAGTTGAGTTGGAATCGTTCCAACCCATTGAAAGGAGTTTTCAATGATATTGAGATAGAGATCACAATATATCTCACTACCAGTCAGAGTAGAACCTATGGGGTCACACACACTAGAAGTATTGACCGATCCGATGGTTGAAATCGTGATTAGGAATCACAAGTAATCAATTTGATTGATAAGAAGTTGAGAAGGAAAGGGAATTAATTAATTGGACTTGAAACAAGAATCCTACTTTGGGTAGGATTCCTAGAGTCCTAATTGGATTAGGACTGGGAATCCTAGTTGGAGTAGGACTGGAATTCCTACTTGGAATAGGATTCCTACAATCCTAATGAGATTAGGAACTTTGAATTAAAATTGGATTCCTACTTGGAGTAGGATTCCTAGAAATCCTAATTGGATTAGGACTTCGAATTCAAATAAAGTCCTAATTGGATTAGGACTAAAATTAAACAAATCCTAATTGGATTAGGATTCCTTAAGTCTAAATTAATTATTAATCTAATGAATCAACATGACTCCTAATTGGATTAGGATTGAAGAGTTCAATTAAGTCATGATTCATTCAAGTCCTAATTGGATTAGGACTAGCGTAGATTGAACCCAAATTTGGCTAATCCTAATTAGATTAGGATTAAACCATGAGAGAGGCACCTAATCCTCTTTGGAAGAGGATTGGGTTAACCAAGTAAGAGGGGCATCAGCCCCTCTTCACTTAGTTGGTGCGACATGAAGAGAGAGGGGGGCCGGCGCCCCCTCTTGGAAAGTAGTCAAGGGCTCCTAACTTGTAGGAGCCCTTCATCCTTATTAAAGGAGGACTAGGGCCGGCGCCCTAGATGGACCTTTCTCCTCTTCATCACGTGGCCACCCCCTCTCCATCTCTCCTTGGCTCAGCCGCCATCAGCAAAGGGAAAAGAAGAGGAGGCGTCTCCCTCCTCTTGGTCTTCTTCCTTGGCTCCAACGCATGAAAAAGAAGAAGGCTGCAGGGGCTTTTGATCTTCTTCCCATCTTCATCCTTCTTCTTCCTCCTCTCAAGCACAATCAAGGGTTGATTGAAAGAGAGGAGATCAGCCATCAAAAGCTATCTCTGCAAGGGAGCTAGCACCCCGGTGAGATAGAGAGCTTGGATCGGATCCTGCTTCGTGTGGATACCCGTAGAGGCCGGACGTTTGAACGGCTTCAAGCGAACCCTCTTCCAAAACCACGAATTCAGATTTGCGGTGATCATCTACCCGCGCAAGGTGAAGATTTGATCTTCCTAATAGTTTTAAAAGTTTTAATTCTTACCTAATTACGAAAGGTCTAGAAACAACGTTCATGCGATGAACGTCGAACTCGTGCATGCCGATTCCGCTGCGATCTGAAAATTTTTGAAATATCAGCGGCATGGGCGGGTTCCCAACACGACCAGGACGGAGGGGACCCCCTCCTCGTGAGCCTCTCCTTCCCAACCCACCAGAGGAGATGCGGCTGGACCAAGGAGAAGATCGACCTAGACCTCGACCCGAGCTCATACCGATTGGCGCACGTGCTAGGGCTCGGGGGATGAGCCCGATTGGCATCGACGACGGGTCGGATATGGAGGATGATCCCATCCAGAATTTTCAGATGAGGAACCAGCGTGTGGGGGAGTACCCACGCCGAGGATATGAACGAGATCGGGACCGTAATGGAGATCGAGAGGGAGGAAATCGCGGACTGACTCTTAGGCTGAAATTTCTCAAGTTTAAAGACGGCGATCCTCTCGATTGGGTGTATCGAGCTGAGCGGTTCTTTCACTACCATGGCACAGCGGAGGACCAAAAGGTATTGATCTCATCTTTTCACCTAGAAGAGACTGCCCTGCGATGGTTTCAAACCGCCGACCGAGCCCGACCTTTCAACGGTTGGGAGGATTTTTCTGCAGCAATTTGTCGGCGTTTCGGCCCTACCGAGTATGATGACTTCCAGTCTATGCTATCAAGGGTCACCCAAAAAACTACTGTTAGAGCCTTTCAAGAGGAGTTTGAGAGGATCAGCAACCGAGTGGTGGGGTGGAGCGACTCCGCGCTGAAAAGCGTATACCTCGGAGGACTTCGTGTCGACATTCAAGCCGAGGTGAGGACTTTGTGGCCACAATCTCTGGAGGATGCCTTTGCCTTAGCCCTAATGGTGGAAGAGAAGATCAAGACCACTCGATCAGCGGCACGGGGCAGCTGGACCAACCCCCGGGCCGGCCAAACCGCAGGGGGCTCCATCGGCCAGCCGAGAGCGCCGACGGTTGCAGCAGCCAACACAGGGCCGAGGACCCCTCTTCGCTTGTCAGGTGACGTCAAGAGGGTTGAGCGTCCACCCGGGAGGACCTTGACACCAGCACAAGTGGAGGAACGTCGAGCAAAAGGCCTATGTTTTCGCTGCGACGAGAAATTTACACTGGGACACCGGTGTGCGCGGCCCGTCGGAGCGGTGATGTTGATCGACGGATTGGAGGACGAGGCCGTGGCTGAAGATGGTGATGAGGTTGCTGAGGATGAGCCCCAAGATTTAGAGGCTAAGGAAGAGGACGTGCCACCTCAGATTTCATTGCATGCCTACTCTGGATCGGCGACACCGAAAACGCTACGCGTGGACGGCATGATCAAAAGACGTGTGGTGCGTATCCTCATAGATACGGGCAGCACCCACAATTTTTTGGATGAGAGGCTCGTCAAACAGATCGGTCTCATAGCAGAGCCGACATTGGGCTTCGACGTGGCATTGGGTGACGGAGCCACGTTGAGGGCGGAGGGCATATGCCGAGGCATCACTTTGACGATCCAGGGCAGCCAATTCAAGCTCGATCTCTATCCGTTGGCATTACGAAGAGCTGATTTGGTCTTTGGTACGCAGTGGCTGCAGAGTCTTGGCCCAGTTACATTCGACTTCGCCGAGATGTGGGTGACTTTCAGACGGAGCGGACGGCGAGTTAGATTGGATGGCATTCGGCCTAGCCCATGGGCTGCACTTCAGCCCCTAGTCGGCTTGCCCGGACCCGACGCGCACAGCTACTTGATGCAGCTCTTACCTCTGTCGACGAAGACCACGACGGAGGCAGGTATACCTACTGATTTGGCTGCTCTCTTACAGGGGTTCGCAGATTTATTTGAGGAGCCTCATGGTCTTCCACCCGAGAGGGAGCACGATCATCACATAGAGATTGTACCGGGAGCAGAACCGGCGAATGTGAGGCCTTACCGCTACCCGCACGTTCAGAAGGAGGAGATCTCAAAGATGGTACGAGAGATGTTGGAGAGCGGCATCATTCAGCCCAGTAGAAGCTCATATTCATCGTCGGTGCTGCTGGTACATAAGAAGGACGGGACGTGGCGATTCTGCGTCGACTACCGGGCACTTAATGCGATCACCGTTAAGGACCGGTATCCGATTCCAGTCATCGAGGAGCTGTTGGATGAGCTTGCTGGTGCGGAATACTTCAGCAAACTTGATCTCCGTGCCGGATACCACCAGATCCGTGTCAGGCCCGAAGATGTGCACAAGACGGCGTTTCGGACACACGATGGCCATTATGAGTTCAGGGTGATGCCGTTCGGCCTCACCAATGCACCAGCGACGTTCCAGGGGCTTATGAATGACATATTCAGACCATTACTACGACGGTATGTCCTTGTATTCTTCGATGACATACTGGTTTACAGTCGTTCATGGCAGGAGCACCTAGAGCACTTAGAAGAAGTGCTGAAAATTCTGCGCGGAAATCAATTGAAGGTAAAGCGATCCAAGTGCCTATGGGCCGAGCCGAAGGTCGAGTACCTAGGCCATGTCATCTCTGCTGCAGGTGTGGAGCCGGACCAAGCAAAGATACATTGCATGACCGAGTGGCCACTACCCAAGAACCAAAAGGAGCTGCGAGGATTTTTGGGCCTAACCGGTTATTACCGTCGGTTTGTGGAGGGATATGGAAAGATCGCCGCGCCACTGACCCTGTTGCTGCGAAAGGGCGAGTTTAGATGGACCGAGGCAGCGACGAAAGCATTCGAGAAGCTCAAGGAAGCCATGACGACGGCCCCGGTTTTGGCACTACCCGATTTCGCCAAACCATTTGTAGTCGAGTGCGATGCTTTCGGTGCCGGCATTGGTGCTGTTTTGATGCAGGAGGGACGGCCAATTGCTTTCATGAGCAAGGCGTTGTCCCCTAGGACCCGCTCGCTGTCCACATATGAGAGGGAGATGATGGCGGTCATCCATGCAGTCACAAAGTGGAGGCCGTACCTTATCGGCCGCCGATTCATCGTTCGGACTGATCAGCAGAGCCTTCCATTTTTTCTTGAGCAGCGCATACATACTCCAGCCCAGCAGAGGTGGGTGTCGAAGCTTCTCGGCTACCACTATGAGATGGTGTACAAGAAGGGCGCAGAAAATCGAGTAGCGGATGCACTATCGCGCCATCCCGAGTCCGGCGAGTTGGCGGCTTTGACTACGCCGTTTTTTCCTTTTATTTCAGACTTGAGGACCGCCACATGCCGGGATCCGGACCTAGTACAGATCCAGAGGGAGTTGGCAGCAGATCCGAGCAGTCATCCCGAGATGGAGGACCGAGATGGGTTGATTCTGGACCATGGGTTGATCCGCGTGCCCACCGATTCAGCCATGCGGCAGGTATTGATCCAGCACTTCCATGATACTCCTTTTGCTGGACACGAGGGATTTTTCAGGACTTACAAGAGGCTGAGTCAGAGCTGTACGTGGGTAGGCATGAAGGCAGCGGTCAGAGCTTATGTACAGCAATGCGATGTGTGCCAAAGGGCGAAGGCGGATTCACTGCGACCTGCGGGTCTACTTCAGCCTTTACCGATTCCTGATCAAGTTTGGGAGGATGTGTCGATGGACTTCATTGAGGGGCTGCCATTAGTTCGAGGGTACTCAGTGATCATGGTCGTTGTGGACCGCCTCAGCAAGTATGCCCACTTTTCGGCGCTCGCACATCCATTTTCTGCTCGACGGGTGGCAGAGGTCTACATACGGGACATTGCTCGATTACATGGTATGCCTCGGACTATTGTTTCTGATCGTGACCGCATTTTTGTTAGCGCATTCTGGCAGGCTTACTTTAAACAGCAAGGGACGAAGCTTGCCATGAGCTCGGCTTACCACCCTCAGACTGATGGGCAGACGGAGGTGGTAAACCGCTGCATCGAGCAGTACTTGCACTGTATGATTGGTGATCGGCCCCGAGAGTGGCTTTCTTATTTACCTTGGGCCGAGTATTCGTACAACACCGCTTTCCACTCGGCCATAGGGATGACACCCTTTGAGGCGGTGTATGGACGAGTACCACCGACGCTGCGAGTTTATGATCCACTGTCACATGCGGACCGGACAGAGGCAGATTTTGAGCTCTTAGACCGCGATGCTACCTTACGGCGGTTAAAGTTCCACATAACGACTGCGCAGAACAGGATGAAGCAGCTGCATGATCGGAAGCACAGAGATCCAGTATACGAGGTGGGCGACTGGGTATACGTCAAGGTGCAGCCTTATCGACAGTTGACACTGCGGCCCATGGCGAACCAGAAGCTCTCTCATCACTTCTATGGGCCCTTTCAGATAATGGAGCGCATTGGACCCGTGGCGTATCGCTTGGACTTGCCGACTACATCAAGAGTTCACCCGGTATTCCACGTGTCGCTTCTGAGGGCCCGGCTTGGACCCAAGACATCTGTCGGCCCAATCATACATGAGCCACCGGAGGACGAGGTAGTGGAGCCGGTTCGAGTGCTGGCGAAGCGTAGAATACGAGTAGACGGACGACTGGAAACCCAGATACTAGCGGAGTGGCTGGGGAGAGCAGCAGACCAGGCCACATGGGAGTTTGAGACTGAGATACTTGATCGTTTCCCTGACTTCCGACCTTGAGGACAAGGTTAAGGGAAGCATGGTGGAGTGATGCGGTTGGATCCACTAGACCGCCTCGGACTTAATCATTTGGTTATTTTTGCTTTTGAGTCCTTGATGTTAATTTTATTTCAGCATAGCCTTGCTCGGGTTAGCCGACTTGGCCTTTATTAGAGTCACTTTGGGTTTAGTTGTTTCTTGAATTCAATTAGATCAAGTCAAGTTAAGGGATCCGGTAGCCACCTATAAATAGATGTGGTGAGCACCTATTTCAGTATGCAAAAATTGATTGAAAGGCTTTTGCCCTAACTCTCTTCCCTTCTCTCTTCTCTTCTTGCAACGCCTTCCTCCTCTCCCTAGGCCGCCGCCCCCTCCTTCATCCGGCTGCACCACCTCTGTCCCGAGAGGCCAGCCACCTCCTCCCTCTTCTTCCTCCCCTCCTTGATCCCTTCCACCTTCTACAAACAACTCCTTCCCGTTGGATTTTCAGCCCGTCCTTTCCTGCGCAGTCATCAGTTGGAGGCTGATATCTTAAGATCCCGATGTCATCTCTAGACCCACGACCTACTGCTGGAAAGCTAACGCGGAGATCTACAACATATCCAAAATTGAGATCAATCTGACGGACGGATCTTTAGAAATCATGTCTGTAATCAGGTCGGAACTACCCTTCCAGAAATCAAGAAGAGTCAAGAATCTTGGGATACGGATCAAATTCTATCGGATCGCATCAGCTCAATTTTCCTCCCACTGCCTCTGTCAAGGATAAACTGATTTTCCAAAAAGATGGCATGACGGCTCACAAACACATTGTGATCCTCCGAGATGTAAAAATTGTATCCTAATGACTCTTTAGGATATCCTATAAAACGAGCACTTATGGTCCTAGCCTCTAGTTTGTCCGCCTGTAGTCTTTTGACGTGGGCCGGACATCCCCAAATCTTGAGATGACCAAGACTTGGTTTCTTCCCATGCCATATCTCATACGGTGTGGTAGGAACGGATTTAGAGGAAATCCTATTCAGTAGATATACTGCGGTAAGTAAGGCATCTCCCCAAAAAAACATCGGTAGATCAGTGAAGCTCATCATGGACCGGACCATATCCAATAGAGTCCGATTTCTTCTCTCTGACACCCCGTTGAGTTGAGGTGTACCCGGAGGAGTCCATTGTGAGACTATGCCATTGTCCTTGAGATAGTCCCGGAATTCTCCACTAAGGTATTCTCCTCCTCGATCTGATCGAAGAGCCTTAAGAGGTTTTTCAGTTTGTTTTCTACTTCATTTCTGAACTCTTTGAACTTTTCGAAAGATTCAGATTTGTGTCTCATAAGATACACATACCCATACCGTGAATAATCATTGGTAAAGGTAATGAAGTATGAATAACGTCCCCTGGCTAGCACATCGAATGGGCCACATACATCTGTATGTACCAGGGTAAGTATTTCAGTGGTCCTCTCCCCATGTCCTACAAAGGGCAATCTGGCCATTTTTTCTTGAAGACAGGACTCGCAAACTGGATATGACTCGGAAGTCAATGAGCCAAGAGGCCCATCTTTATCCATTTTGTTCATTCTGTCCTCTCCAATATGGCCAAGCCTGAGGTGCCACAAATACTTTTGGTTTATCTCATCCCTGGATCTTTTGGATCCTTTGGCACTCACTTCTTGCTCAGACACATTTATAGATATATCCATATGCAAATGATAGAGACTGTCAATCATAAAACCGCGTGCGACTATTTTATTTCTGAAATAAATAGAACAGCAGTCTTTATCAAATGTAAAAACATGACCATCCTATGCTAGACATGAAACAGAAATCAAATTTCTACTAGCAGCAGGTACATAATAACAGTCTCTAAGTAATAAACTAAAACCAGACGGTAGCCACAGAGGGTAGGTGCCCACAGCCACAGCAGCAACTTTTGCCCCGTTGCCAACCCGAAGGGTTACCGCACCTTCCGCCAGCCTTCTACTTTCCTTTAGACCCTGCATAGTAGTGCACAAATGAGCACTAGAACTAGAATCTATAACCCAATTAGAAGTAGAAGAAACCGTTAGATTAGTTTCAATTATGAGCAAGTCTATACCTTCTGAAGGTGTGTCAGCCTTCTTGTTCTTCAGGCTCTCGAGGTATGAAGGACAGTTTCTCTTCCAGTGGCCGTCGACATTGCAGTGGAAATATTTTTCTTTGTCATTGGCCTTTTTCTTCTGAACTTCCTTCTTTGGCTTTTTGTCTTTCTTCTGCTTCTTAGCAGGCTTCTTTTCCTCCAAGTAGACTTTCTCTTGGAACCAGAAGTCAACTCAGCAGCAAGGACATTGCCCCTTGAACCTTTCAAGGCTCCCTCAGCAGTTACCAATATATTTATCAGTTCAGTCTTAGTGCATTCAATCTTATTCATGTGGTAGTTTACTATAAACTGACCAAATGAATCAGGAAGGGATTGAAGGATCAGATCTACTTGCAATTCCTTGTGCATGTTCATACCGAGCTTCCCAAGCTCCTCAAGGTCCTTGATCATAGTCAGACCGTGATCATGGACGGACTGCCCTTCGCGCATCTTTGTCTTGAAGAGCCTCTTGGACACTTCAAAACGAGCTGTGCGACTCTGCTCACCATACAACTCTTGCAGGTGTGCAGTATGTCCCTAGCAGTCTTGAGATTCTCATGCTGGCATTGGAGTTCATTGGACATGGATGCCATCATATAGCACTTGACTCTAATGTCATCATCCATCCACTTTTGATGCATCTATCGCTGAACATCAGTAGGACGTGCTGGTAGTGTGGGGATATCTGAATCGAGTATGTAGCCTATTTTCTCACAGCTCAAAACAATTTTGAGATTTCTAAGCCAGTCCTTGTAATTTGTACCGGTCAATCGGTTGGTCTCAAGAATACGGGTCAAAGGGTTTGAGGCTGACATTATGATCTGCAGAGAGTAAAGATTCTAGTTAGACTTTTGTACTTGATCCTTAATCTATTCTAAGGACTTTTAGAACGAATGTACCTCCCACTATTTTCTCGAATTCCTCACACTCCCCTGGTAGGAAAACGAAAATCCTACACGAATAGGGTTTCTAGTGGGTACTACGGTTCCACCGATTTACATGCCACCTCATCTAACAGTTATTGATGATACATAAATTGATGAATGTACAACTCTTGTACAATGCTTCTCAAGCATGTTGCAGTGCTTCTTGGTCTCTAAGCCATGAAGACCTCACCTAACAGTTATTGGTCCCATTTCTTAGTTAAGTCTGACCCACCGTATAACCGTAGGAATAAAGTCGTCATTGGGTCCTCACCTAACAGTTATTGGTGCCCAACCCCACCTTTACCCTACAACATCTCATGTCTATAGAGAGATCCAGCCCCCCGATGTAACTTGCCCACTGTGTCCAGCCGAGACAAATCAACATCAGAAAGACCTTAGCAGCTCTACTACAGTGGAAGACCTATTGACTTAATATTGGTTAATCAGGTCTTAGTGTTTGCAACTTGAGCTCTTTATAAGAGGTAATCGAACAATTGGCCAGGTAAGTAGGTGGGAGGCTCCCCTTACTCAGAGAGTAAGGTCCTAATTAAGTAACCACCTTTCATGCTTTCCTAGACACCAATTAGATCAATTAATCTAATATGACTTGCTCATGTCGGTTCACTCTCGACTTGATTGAGGAGGTTTTAGTTTAAGTCTCATTGGGTTTGCTACATCACATGTAAATCTATCTACCCGACTCTCATTCACATCACATGCAAACGACACATTGCAGGCAGTTATAATCGCAGCAATAATTAAAGCTAAACTTTAAATAGGTGATGATCATGGATTCTAATTAGGTCATATTATAAGCACATGCACGTCAATCGATCAACTTGTCTTCAACTTTTGAATTGGTTCCAAGCCTCCTTGACTCGATCCTTGACCAACTCTTGATCCAATCGCCATCAACCGCTTAGACCCCTGCTCATCTCATGCATCATCTTTGACTTGATCGTTGACGTACATCACATCACAGAAATACAACCAGATATAAAATAAAAATAAAAATAAATTACATCACCTTTTTAGGAGGCACGTAGGCCTCTCAAAACATTAAATAAGATGCATGCAAGCATCTGAAAAATTACATGACATTGCAGATCACATCGCAGGTCTTTACATTTAATACCAAAAGGTTTTGAATCCTATGATCATCACCGCATGCAACAATTATACTTTTCAGATCTAAAAACTAATTGATTATCTTATGACATAGGTTGCTGATCATGCTAATCATGATTCTAAACTTTGTAATCCCATTAACAATGCAATTAGAATCATCTTTTTATCACATAAAAATCAACATGTAAAAATCAGCACCCTAGAAAAAATCTGCATGCAGAAAATTTTCAGCATGCATGATCATTCAATTTTCAGATCTATTAAGCCTATTAATAATTAATCCTTACCTTAATCTATGATGCCTAGGCTCTGATACCACTGTTAGAACCCGCCCATGCCGCTGATATTTCAAAAAAAATCAGATGGCAGCGGAAGAAGCATGTGCGGGATCGACGTTCATCGCATAAACGTTGTTTCATGAACCGTTCGTAGTTAGATAAGGATTAAAAACTTTTAATCTAATTAGAAGATCAGATCTTCACCTTGTGCGGGTAGATGATCACCGTAAATCTGAGTTCGTGGTTTTAGGAAGAGGGTTCGCTTGAAGCCGTTCAAGTGTCCGGCCTCTACGGGTATCCACACGAAGCAGCGATCCGATCAAAGCTCTCTAGTCTTTCCGGGGTGCTAGCTCCCTTGCAAAGACTTCTTTTGAAGGCTGATTTCCTCCCTTTCAATCAACCCTTGATTGTGCTTGGGAGGAGGAAGAAGAAGGATGAAACTTGAAGATGAATCAAAACCCTTGCAGCCTACTTCCTTTTTCCTGCGTTGGAAGGAGGAAGAGAGGAGGAGGAGGCCGCCAATGGCTTCTTCTTTTCTTCCCTTTGCTTGCGGCTGAACTAAGGAGGAGGAGAGGGAGGCCACGGCTTGGAAGGGAGAGGATTCAATGATACTAGGGCGCCGGCCCTTGCTCTCCTTTTAAAACCATCTAGGGCTCCTACAATTTAGGAGCCCTAGAGTTATTTCCTAAGAGGGGGCGCCGGCCCCCTCTCTTCATGCCGCACCAAGGAAGCAAAAGGGGAGGGGCTTGCGCCCCTCCCTCTTGGTAAACCCTAATCCATATTAAGTAGGGTTTGGAATGCCCTAATGTGGTCAAGCCCTAATCCAATTAGGCTTAGCCCAAGGGTGAACTAATTTGGATCCAATCTAGGTAAGTCCTAATCCAATTAGAACTTAAATCAATTTTGACTCAATTGAACTTTTCAATCATAATCCAATTAGGAGTCTTATTGATTCATTAGATTAATAATTAATTGTGACTTAAGAAACACTAATCCAAATTAGGACATTTTTAATTTTAGTCCTAATCCAATTAGGACTCTTATTTGAATTCGAAGTCCTAATCCAATTAGGACTTCTAGGAATCCTATTCCAAGTAGGAATCCAATTTTAATTCAAAACTCCTAATCTAATTAGGATTGTAGGATTCCTACTCCAAGTAGGAATCCCAGTCCTACTCCAATTAGGATTCCCAGTCCTAATCCAATTAGGACTCTAGGAATCCTACTCCAAGTAGGATTTGTGTTTTAAGTCCAATTAATCAATTCCCATTCCTTCTTCAACTTCTTATCAATCGAATTGATTACTCGTGATTTATAATCACTTTTCAACCATCGGATCGGTCAATACTTCTAGTGTGTGTGACCCCATAGGTTCTATTCTGACTGGTAGTGAGATATATTGCGATCTCTATCACAATATCATTGAAAACTTCTTTCAATGGGTTGGAACGATTCCAACTCAACTTATTAGGCTTTATCGATCATCGAGACAATCTCTATGAGTCCCACCATCCACCAGTGACACCTAGCAGCATGTAGTGGCTACCCAGCAGAATAGAATGGTGAACCTCTAGGTGTAGTTAACGTGTGATACAGTCCTACTATCGTGGATCCCTACAGGACGGAGGTCATGGACAACTCGTCAAACTCCATCGTCTGTCATATGTCAAGATTTATTCGACTTGAGTTCGATAGTGGAAAACTCTTTTTCCACTTTATATTACTGCCCTGGCCAAGGTCTTAGAACTCAGTCTAACAAATCACATAGGATCACTCCTCTTCTATCAAGGTCGATAGATTTCTTATAGGTGCATACCCTACTCCTACAGTGAACCTACTGCAGCCAATCTACACTGCATGGACCCTATGGCTAGAGACCATGTATGTGTGCAGTCAAACTACAATAACCTTACTGTGAGTGACCGAAGCACCGCAGGTCAAAGGACTAGTCATACTACTGCAACATCAAGCAAGTCACTGACGAGTGGATAGACATCCAAGTGACTTCTTGTATTGGTCACGCTCAGTACCCTTGTTCTCTAACAAGCACCTGCACTATTACTTCAGTGTCGGCACACTGTGGACTCGAGTCTCGTCCATGAAAGAGTAGATGCCCTACAAGCCAATCGCAATATGTATTGCGAAAGGTTTTTTCTTTTGATTTGTCCAAATCATGTACATGACATTTAAATATGAATAAAGGCGTTATGTTTTATCATATGCTGTTGATTATATTTATGATAAACTCCTTAGTTTAGGGCAATGGTTTTAAGACTATGATGAGATCATACTAGTGAGACTTAAAATCCTAAAATCCTAATCTTAAATATTTCCAGTCATTGGTACATTGAGTCGGGGATCAATGATTACCGGAAAGACTGGCATGTCTTATGTATGCTCGATGCAGAGGATGATTGATCTCACAATCATTTGTGTGGAGACACTAATACAAAGATGTGGGTGCTCATTAGAGGAATGAGTTCACTGAATTGACCTACAAAGAGAAATCTTATGAAGTCTTACTTACATGTCAAAAGATGATTCTCTTAGTGGGAGTTGTGCAACTGATCCTATGACCTGAGATCACCATGGTATCTTGTGCACATGAACCCATATTTTGGTTTACACTCATTCATGACAATAAGTTATGTACGAGGTCTTCTGGATATGGTGAATTGTGTACGAAGATTATGAGTAGGTCAACAAGGAATTAATCACTTCTAGTAAGAGAAGATAGCATCCTATTTATTCTAATCATATGATAATTCAGGAAACCTTTGATCAAAGTAGAATGAAAATTAGAAAGAGTTTCTAATGTTTCATTATTTGAATTATCATTAAAAGATTGAGAAAAATATGAATATGAAATTGAGTTTGACATATATTCATACTCATATGCATATTTGGGATGCAGTTTGATTAAAGGATTGAATTGCATGGTAACTTGCCACTGAAGGGTATTTTTGGTATTTCCACCAAATTCCATATTTTTCGGGTAGACATGACACGTTGCTAGACGTCAATCTTGTTTTATAGGTTTGATCAAATTAAAGAGTTAATTCGATCACCAATTAGAAAGGATTCTAATTGTTAAGTTCGGGTTCGCGCAGTTTGGACTTAAATCGATTAGAAGAGTTCTAATCAAGTTGGGTCAACTCGCACTCACACCTATTGCTGGCTAAGTATGGAACCCAATGGGTCACACACAAGAAAACTTATCAAGGGTCTAATTGGATTAGATCATGTTTGCAAGATAAACATCCTAGCAGGTGTTGCAAACCTTAGCTCCTAATTCGAATTGGATTCGAATCTGATTCGAATTGGATTCGAATCGGATTCTTAATTGATCTAATTTGATTAGATCATATTCTAATATGGGTTAGCCAAGAGTTGGCACCTAATTGGCTTGGTTTGAGTCTAATTGGATTAGATTTAATAAATCATTCAATCTAGACCGTTAGATCTTGATCTACCGTTGGATGAAGACATAATGGAGAGTTGGTTTAACCCAATTGGATTGGGTTAGAGGATGGCTACCATAATTGACCATTGGATCTTAATCCCACCATTGGATGAAGACATAATGGGTCAAGTGAATGGCGCCTTGCATTGGAGCCCTTGGATCATCATCATGAAAGATCAAGAGGTGAGGCGTGAGGGACATGTGATTAGCATGTGATGTTGACTTGGTCAAAATATGGCACCACATGAAAGGACATATCATTTGATACACCTCTTCACTTGATCTGCACCTCCTCTTATTTGATATGGCCCTTAGATGATGTCCTTTCATGAAAGGATGTGTGGATGGGATGCATCCCTTGGAGATGCATCCCTACACCTATTATAAATAGGCTAGCACTCCATGGGTTTCATCATTCCAACTCCACCCCACTCCTCTCTTCTTTCTTTCTTACATTAGTTTCTTTCTTTCTAGCATTGCTTCTAGTGTGTCCTAAGCCAAGACAAGGTGGTCTTCTTTAGGACAAAAGGATTAGAAGTGATTTTAGAAGGTTAAAGAAAAATAGAAAGAAAGGAAAGCAAGCCATTAGAGTTCTTTAAGAATTCTGCATTAAGGATCAAAGTCTTTGGAGCTTAAGACTTAAATCAAGTTTTCGTGTGGATCAACGTTGGAGGGTGAACACTTGGGCACCTAGTGGAAATTCTGCATATTGGATTAGCGTTAGAGGTATTCTTCTATTTCTGCATTTATATTATATTATTTGATTGCTTTCATTAAGGTGATCTTGGCTTATAAGGGTTTTATGTTAAGGAACTTTATCAAGAAATTTTTAAAATTCCTAACTTCCGCTGCGCATTATAACATGCTAAAATCCTTCAAGTGGTATCAGAGCCATCCTTAATTGGTTCAATCAAATAATTATGTATGATGTATGATTATTAATTTACTATGAGATAGTAATGTCATATGCTTAGAGAAATGCTGAAATGTATGATTAATATATGATATGTTATGTAATAAAATATCATGATATGAAATTTTTCATATGAAAATATGTTGAAGCATGTTAATTAATTGCTTATGATTTATACATGCTATGAGATAGCCATGATGCATAATAGTTTATTTTAGACATGTTAAATGTATGTTACAATTAAAGAATGTGCTAGAGACTAGTAAGCCCTCAATAAAAATTATATTAAGTCATAGTGTTGAAAAACTTTGAGCTAACCCATTTTAGAACAATTAATCTAATTGGTGTCTAAGGAAAGCACTAAAGGTGGTTACTTAATTAGGACCTTACTCTCTGAGTAAGGGGAGCCTCCCACCTGCTTACCTGGCCAATTGTTTGATTGCCTATTATGGATAAGCTTAATATTGATATAACACTATTGATAGCCTTCCTTCATGCCTTGATATTATTATGTCAAGATCCATGCTAGTTTGTTGTGCTAACACAAGACTTGCAATGGGGACTGATGTTATACTGTCTTGGTGCATTAAGATGCTTATGGCATATTTTAATATATTGCCTTGTTGTGCAACCACAAGGGCAATATTATTCGAATATGACTATATGGAAATGAAGGGTTTGACTTAACTAAAATATTATTGTTTGTTGTGCTAACACAAGGCAATAAGTATTTTAAGAGGACAAGATAAAGTTGAGAATTGCATGAGATGCAATTGGAAAGAGTTTCCTACCTTTGAACTCATAAGAGTTTGTTGTGTAAACACAAGTCTTTTTATGATGAATTAGGATCTCAACCCTACTAAGAAAAATTATATTTTCACGTTTATCATAGGAGAGGGCTATGATATTCGATAAAAATAGTAGGAGACAAATTAGATTAAAGTCCTTATCTAGTTGCAAACATGTCATCATGATTGGTCTGCTTATATTAGTTTTGTTTTGCATATGTAGAATTATTAAATGGTTTCTTCACTTTCACTAAGAGGCATCTTAGATGCCAACAAGTTGACCGGACCAAACTATGTGGACTGGTTGAGGAATTTAAAGATAGTACTCACTCAGGAGAAAATTTTCTATATACTTGAAACCCCTGATCTTGGAGATCTAGGGGATGATGCTACAGAAGAGGAGGTTGCCACACATAAGATGTGGAAAAATGACAGTGTGACTGTCAAATGTATCATACTTGCCTCTATGAACAATGAATTACAGAGGCAACATGAAGGCATGGATACTCAATCCATACTTCTCAATTTAAAAGAGTTGTATGGAGAACAAAGCAGGACTGCTAGGTATGAGATATCTAAGCAGTTGTTCCGTGCTAGAATGAATGAAGGAACTCCAGTGCAAAACCATGTTCTTATGGTTATAGACTTGATCACCAGATTAAGTCAATTAGGTTTTGCTATGGATAGTGAGCTCAGTCAGGATTTGATCCTGCAATCACTGCCTGATTCATTCTCTCAGTTTGTTGTGAACTTTCACATGAACAAGCTGAACACCTCCCTGCCCGAGCTGTTAAATATGCTCAAAACAGCTGAAGGGCATATTAAGAAGGATAAAGGTCCACTCCTTCTTATAAATAGCACCTCTATGAGGAAATCGGGAAATAAGGGTTCTAAGAAACGATTGAACCCCAAGAGTAGCATCAAAAAGAAAAAAGGAAAGAAAAACTCCGGATCAAGTACCTGTTTTCATTGCGGCAAAGCTGGCCACTGGAAAAGGAATTGCAAGAGTTTTCTTGCAAGTATGAAGACCGATGCAAGAGTTGCATCAAAAGGTATGTTTATGTTACATGCCAACTTGTCATTAAGTTCTTCAAATTCAAATTCATGGGTATTGGATACCGGCTGTGGTTTTCACATTTGCAAATCTTTGCATGGACTACAGAAAATTAAAATTTTGAAGAAAGGTGACTTCGAGCTGTATGGCGCTGGAGGAGAGTCCATCCAGGCTGAAGCTGTTGGAACCTACAACTTGGAATTGCCTTCGGGAAAGCTCCTACAATTAGAAGATTGTTATTATATGCCCAAAATTATTAGAAATGTAATTTCCATTCCTTTGTTGTTAAAGAAAGGTTTTGAAATTAATGGAAAGGGCAATGGTTGCTCTATTTATTTTTCTAATAAGCATCTTTGCAATGGCATTATGGAAAATGGTCTTCTAGTTTTATTAATTAATGACAATGTCTTTCATATTAATAAAAGCAATAAAAGAAAGAGAGAGGAAGTGAATAATACCCTCCTTTGGCATTGCCGACTTGGTCACATAAGTGAATCAAGAATTAACAAGTTATACAAAGAAGAGTTCTTTGATCCTTATGATTATGAATCATTAGGAACTTGTGAATCTTGTCTTATGGGAAAAATGACCAAGTCTCCATTCACTGGACATGGAGAAAGGGCAAGTGAGTTATTAGGACTTATACATACAGATGTATGTGGTCCTATGACAACTCCAGCTAGAGGTGGATACTCTTACTTCATCACATTCACTGATGATTTATCAAGGTTCGGATTTGTGTATCTTATGAAACATAAATACGAAGCCTTTGATAAGTTTAAAGAGTATCAAAGTATGGTTGAAAAACAAACCGGAAAGTGTATTAAAATCCTTCGATCTGATCGAGGAGGTGAATACCTTTCTAGTGAATTTTTAAATCATCTTAAAGAAAAGGGCATTCTCTCTGAATGGACACCTCCGTATACGCCACAACTAAATGGTGTAGCTGAACGGAGGAATCGTACTCTATTAGATATGGTAAGATCCATGATGTGCTTTACAGATCTTCCTATTTTCTTCTGGGGTTATGCCTTAGAAACTGCTACATATGTGCTAAACAGGATACCTTCAAAATCTGTATCTAGTACTCCATATGAGATATGGAGAGGTAGAAAGCCCAATCTTAAATATTTTAAAATATGGGGCTGCCAAGCATATGTCAAAAGAAATTTTGGACATAAGCTAAGTGCTAGATCAGATAAATGTACATTTATAGGTTATTCCAAAGAAAGTATTGGATATCTCTTCTATCACCCTACTGAACAAAAGGTATTTGTTAGTAGGCATGCCACTTTCTTAGAAAAAGAGTTTATCTTAGAAAAGGGCAGTGAAAGAAGAATTGAACTTAATGAAGTTCAAGACCTACAAATAGAAACACAAGAAATTCTTCAACCAAATGTACCCATTGATGAAGTACAACCACAACACACATCTCCTCTCCAAAGGTCAGATAGAGTGCGAAATGCACCTAAGAGGTATGGGTTTATCATTGAGAATGATGAAGCCCACATCATCGAAAATGATGATCCTCTGACCTATTCGGAAGCTATCATGAGTAATAACTCTAACAAATGGTTAGAAGCTATGAAATCCGAAATAGACTCTATGTATACCAACCAAGTATGGACTTTGGTTGATGCACCAGAAGGTGTTAACCCTATAGGTTGCAAATGGGTCTATAAGAAGAAGATTGGAGCAGATGGCCAAGTAGAAACCTACAAGGCTAGATTGGTGGCAAAAGGTTTCAGGCAAAAGCAAGGAATTGACTATGATGAAACTTTTTCACCAGTTGCCATGCTTAAATCTATTCGGATTTTGCTTGCAATAGCTGCATACTATGATTATGAAATTTGGCAGATGGATGTCAAAACCGCCTTCCTTAATGGTTATCTTGAGGAAGAGGTTTACATGACACAGCCAGAAGGATTTGTCTCAAGTGGGAGAGCAAATCAAGTATGCAAGCTTAAGAGATCCATTTATGGATTAAAGCAAGCATCGAGGAGTTGGAACATCCGTTTTGATACAACAGTCAAAGAGTTTGGTTTTATCAAAAATGTGGATGAACCATGTGTGTACAAGAAGACTAGTGGGAGTGCTGTTGTCTTCTTAATATTGTATGTAGATGACATACTAATCATTGGAAATGATATTCCAATGTTACAATCGGTCAAGACTTGGCTATCAAAAAGCTTTTCCATGAAAGACTTGGGAGAAGCATCCTATATACTTGGTATAAAGATCTATAGGGATAGATCTAAAAGGATGCTAGGCTTGTCCCAGTCTAAGTACATAGATCGTGTGCTAAAAAGATTCAGCATGGAAGGAAGTAAAAGAGGTTACTTACCTATGAGTCATGGCATACGTCTCTCTAAGAAGATGTCTCCTAAGACATCTGAAGAGAGGAATAGAATGAATTCTATTCCCTATGCTTCGGCAGTAGGATCAATTATGTATGCTATGCTATGTACTAGGCCTGATGTTGCTTATGCCTTAGGCATAACAAGCAGATTCCAGGCTGATCCAGGAGAAAATCATTGGATAGCTGTAAAAAATATTCTTAAGTACTTAAGAAGGACTAAAGATATTTTTCTAGTTTATGGAGGATCTGAGTTGAAACTAGAAGGATTTTCTGATTCTAGTTTTCAATCAGATCCAGATGATAGCAAGTCCACTTCAGGGTATGTCTTTACCCTAAATGGTGGTGCAGTGAGCTGGAAGAGTTCCAAGCAGCAAACTGTAGCTGACTCAACTACTGAGGCAGAATACATCGCTGTAAGTGAAGCCGCTAAGGAAGCTGTCTGGATGAAGAAGTTCATCGCTGAGTTGGGAGTAGTTCCTGAGATTGCTGGACCAGTTTCAGTTTATTGTGACAACACTGGAGCTGTTGCTCAAGCAAAGGAACCAAGATCTCATCACAAATCCAAGCACATTCTAAGACGCTTCCACCTCGTTCGAGAGATCGTCGAGAGACAAGACATAGTCATTGAACGAGTAGACACAAAGAACAACTTAGCAGACCCGTTCACTAAAGCTCTACCACAACAGCAGTTCGATCGCCACCTCGATTGTATGGGGATAAAATATAAGAGCGATTGGCTTTAGTGCAAGTGGGAGATTGAAAGAGTAGATGCCCTACAAGCCAATCGCAATATGTATTGCGAAAGGTTTTTTCTTTTGATTTGTCCAAATCATGTACATGACATTTAAATATGAATAAAGGCGTTATGTTTTATCATATGTTGTTGATTATATTTATGATAAACTCCTTAGTTTAGGGCAATGGTTTTAAGACTATGATGAGATCATACTAGTGAGACTTAAAATCCTAAAATCCTAATCTTAAATATTCCCAGTCATTGGTACATTGAGTCGGGGATCAATGATTACCGGAAAGACTGGCATGTCTTATGTATGCTCGATGCAGAGGATGATTGATCTCACAATCATTTGTGTGGAGACACTAATACAAAGATGTGGGTGCTCATTAGAGGAATGAGTTCACTGAATTGACCTACAAAGAGAAATCTTATGAAGTCTTACTTACATGTCAAAAGATGATTCTCTTAGTGGGAGTTGTGCAACTGATCCTATGACCTGAGATCACCATGGTATCTTGTGCACATGAACCCATATTTTGGTTTACACTCATTCATGACAATAAGTTATGTACGAGGTCTTCTGGATATGGTGAATTGTGTACGAAGATTATGAGTAGGTCAACAAGGAATTAATCACTTCTAGTAAGAGAAGATAGCATCCTATTTATTCTAATCATATGATAATTCAGGAAACCTTTGATCAAAGTAGAATGAAAATTAGAAAGAGTTTCTAATGTTTCATTATTTGAATTATCATTAAAAGATTGAGAAAAATATGAATATGAAATTGAGTTTGACATATATTCATACTCATATGCATATTTGGGATGCAGTTTGATTAAAGGATTGAATTGCATGGTAACTTGCCACTGAAGGGTATTTTTGGTATTTCTACCAAATTTCATATTTTCCGGGTAGACATGACACGTTGCTAGACGTCAATCTTGTTTTATAGGTTTGATCAAATTAAAGAGTTAATTCGATCACCAATTAGAAAGGATTCTAATTGTTAAGTTCGGGTTCGCGCAGTTTGGACTTAAATCGATTAGAAGAGTTCTAATCAAGTTGGGTCAACTCGCACTCACACCTATTGCTGGCTAAGTATGGAACCCAATGGGTCACACACAAGAAAACTTATCAAGGGTCTAATTGGCTTAGATCATGTTTGCAAGATAAACATCCTAGCAGGTGTTGCAAACCTTAGCTCCTAATTCGAATTGGATTCGAATCGGATTCTTAATTGATCTAATTTGATTAGATCATATTCTAATATGGGTTAGCTAAGAGTTGGCACCTAATTGGCTTGGTTTGAGTCTAATTGGATTAGATTTAATAAATCATTCAATCTAGACCGTTAGATCTTGATCTACCGTTGGATGAAGACATAATGGAGAGTTGGTTTAACCCAATTGGATTGGGTTAGAGGATGGCTACCATAATT
Organism: Phoenix dactylifera; assembly: GCF_051530095.1. Taxonomy (NCBI): domain Eukaryota; kingdom Viridiplantae; phylum Streptophyta; class Magnoliopsida; order Arecales; family Arecaceae; genus Phoenix; species Phoenix dactylifera. Next base: position 28,508,149 of record NC_143190.1, read on the forward strand.
GACCATTGGATCTTAATCCCACCATTGGATGAAGACATAATGGGTCAAGTGAATGGCGCCTTGCATTGGAGCCCTTGGATCATCATCATGAAAGATCAAGAGGTGAGGCGTGAGGGACATGTGATTAGCATGTGATGTTGACTTGGTCAAAATATGGCACCACATGAAAGGACATATCATTTGATACACCTCTTCACTTGATCTGCACCTCCTCTTATTTGATATAGCCCTTAGATGATGTCCTTTCATGAAAGGATGTGTGGATGGGATGCATCCCTTGGAGATGCATCCCTACACCTATTATAAATAGGCTAGCACTCCATGGGTTTCATCATTCCAACTCCACCCCACTCCTCTCTTCTTTCTTTCTTACATTAGTTTCTTTCTTTCTAGCATTGCTTCTAGTGTGTCCTAAGCCAAGACAAGGTGGTCTTCTTTAGGACAAAAGGATTAGAAGTGATTTTAGAAGGTTAAAGAAAAATAGAAAGAAAGGAAAGCAAGCCATTAGAGTTCTTTAAGAATTCTGCATTAAGGATCAAAGTCTTTGGAGCTTAAGACTTAAATCAAGTTTTCGTGTGGATCAACGTTGGAGGGTGAACACTTGGGCACCTAGTGGAAATTCTGCATATTGGATTAGCGTTAGAGGTATTCTTCTATTTCTGCATTTATATTATATTATTTGATTGCTTTCATTAAGGTGATCTTGGCTTATAAGGGTTTTATGTTAAGGAACTTTATCAAGAAATTTTTAAAATTCCTAACTTCCGCTGCGCATTATAACATGCTAAAATCCTTCAGTCCATCCATAAGGAAAGTAACGTGTGCACTGATCTCATCGGATCGATCACCGCCCTCGTGATGATCCATCGATCAGGAGCATTCAGAAATTAATCACCAATGATGCATGGCTCAAATTCTTAACTCTTAAGAATATGCATCATCATCTTATTAATTCTTGGACGATTCATAGACACATAAACAATATGAATGAAAAAGATGCCTTTTATTTATTCAATAATAAAGTCAAATACAAATTATGTCCCAGAATTAATAATGTGTCAGCCAAAAATTGGCTTCTAGGGCATACATCTAACACCTCACACTCCCCTGGTAGAAAAACGGAAATCCTACACGACTAGGGTTTCTAGTGGGTACTGCGGTCCCACCGATTTACATGCCACCTCACCTAACAGTTATTGGTGACACATAAATTGATGAAAGTACAACTCTTGTACAATGCTTCTCAAGCATGTTGCAGTGCTACTTGGTCTCTAAGCCATGAAGACCTCACCTAACAGTTATTAGTCCCATTTCTTAGTTAAGTCAGACCCACCGTATAATCGTAGGAATAAAGTCATCATTGGGTCCTCACCTAACAGTTATTGGTGCCCAACCCCACCTTTACCCTACAATATCTCATGTCTATAGAGAGGTCCAGCCCCCCGATGCAACTTGCCCACTGTATCCAGCCGAGACAAATCAACATCAGAAAGACCTTAGCAGCTCTACTACAGTGGAAGACCTATTGACTTAATATTGGTTAATGAGGTCTTAGTGTTTGCAACTTGAGCTCTTCATAAGAGGTAATCGAACAATTGGCCAGGTAAGCAGGTGGGAGGCTCCCCTTACTCAGAGAGTAAGGTCCTAATTAAGTAACCACCTTTCATGCTTTCCTAGACACCAATTAGATCAATTAATCTAATATGACTTGCTCATGTCAGTTCACTCTCGACTTGATTGAGGAGGTTTTAGTTTAGGTCTCAATTGGGTTTGTTACATCACATGCAAACCTATCTACCCGACTCTCATTCACATCATATGCAAACGGCACATCACAGGCAGTTATAATCGCAGCATCAAGTAAAACCAAATTTTAAATAGGTGATGATCATGGATTCTAATTGGGTTATATTACAAGCATATGCACATCAATTGATCAACTGATCTTCAACTCTTGAATTGGTTCCAAGCCTCCTTGATTCGATCCTTGATCAACTCTTGATCCCATCGTCATCAACTGCTTAGATCGCCGTTCATCTCATGCCTTGTCTTCAACTTGATCGTTGACGTACATCACATCACAGAAATACAACTAGATGTAAAATAAAAATAATAATAAATTATATCCCCTTTTAGGAGGCACGTAGGCCTCTCAAAACATCAAATAAGATGCATGCAAGCATCTGAAAAATTACATAACATTGCAGATCACATCGCAGGTCTTTACATTTAATACCAAAAGGGTTTGAATCCTATGATCATCACCACATGCAGCAATTATAATTTTCAGATCTGAAAACTAATTGATTATCTCATGACATAGGTTGCTGATCATGCTAATCATGATTCTAAACTTTGTAATCCCATTAACAATGCAATTAGAATCATCCTTTTATCACATAAAAATCAGCATGCAAAAATCAGCACCCTAGAAAAAATCTGCATGCAGAAAATTTTCAGCATGCATGATCATTCAATTTTCAGATCTAATAAGCCTATTAATAATTAATCCTTATCTTAATCTACGATGCCTAGGCTCTGATACCACTGTTAGAACACCCCGCCCATGCTGCTGATAATTTAAAAAAATCAGATGGCAGCGGAAGAGGCATGTGCGGGATCGACGTTCATCTCATGAACGTTGTTTCATGAACCGTTCATAGTTAGATAAGGATTAAAAACTTTTTAAAACTTTAGAAGATCAGATCTTCACCTTGTGCGGGTAGATGATCACCGCAAACTGGAGTTCGTGGTTTTGGATGAGGGTTCGCTTGAAGCCGTTCAAGTGCCCGGCCTCTACGGGTATCCACACGAAGCAGGAACCGATCCAAGCTTTCTATCTCCCCGGGGTGCTAGCTCCCTTGCAGAGATAACTTTGATGGCTGATCACCTCCCTTTCAATCAACCTTTGAATGCTAGAGGGAGGAGGAAGAAGATGGATGAAGAGAGGAAGAAGATCAAAGCCCCTGCAGCCTTCTTTCTTTTCCCTGCGTTAGAAGGAGGAAGAGAGGAGGAGGAGGCCACCAATGGCTTCTTCTTTTCTTCCTTTGCTTGCGGCTGAACCAAGGGGGAGAGAGGTGGCCACGGCTTGGAGGAAGAGGGCTTCCAATCCCTCTAGGGCGCCGACCCTTCTCTTCATGCCGCACCAAATAAGATGAGAGGGGCTCATGCCCCTCTTATTTGGTTAACCTAATCTTCCTCCAAGAAGGATTAGGTGTCCCTCTCATGGTTTAATCCTAATCTAATTAGGCTAGAATCAATTGGGTTCAATCAATGCTAGTCCTAATCTGAACCATGACTCAATTGAACCCTTCAATCCTTGTTGCCCAGAGATGGTCACCCAAGAGGGGGGTGAATTGGGTGTTTTAAAACTTTTTGTCCAATTAAAAATAAAACACACAAATGTATGAGCTAAAGTAAAAATAGAGGTATGAAAACAGACAATCGCAAGCACAAGGTTTTATAGTGGTTCGGAGCTTCCACTGCTCCTACATCCACTCCTCAAGGCACTTTTGGGAATTTCCACTATAATCCAAGATTACAGTCCGGTAGTTTTGCGAGTGCACTACCCAACTCGTTGTTTTACACCGGGCTAACAACGAACCCTACAACCCCCAATTTTACCTAGGCTTGGGACGCCTTTTCCTTGTTCCAAGTCCCTTGACTGGAACAAGCACAATAACCAAAGGTTTTACAAAAGATTTGAAAGCTCTAAATAAGCAGATAAAACAGTGAGAAATAACAAAACCCGGAAGAACCCTTTTAGCCGTTGGAAGCGTGGGAAATGGTGGTTCTTCCGATGTGGATCGCGTTGTCTTGAATGTGAGCTTTGAATGCCGATCGGGAGAGAGTAGTTGAGCTCGAAATCAGTTGGGAAGCTTAAAAGTACTTGATTTCTTCACTTGAATGCACTAACTCCCTTGAACCTCTTTCTCTTACTTCTCTCTTGAATGATCTTGTGTTGGATTGGTGAGAAGTTGTTGGAAGGCACTTAAGAGCTCCCTTTTATAGCCCAAAAAGTAAATATAGCCGTTAGACACAAAAAAAGAAACATTTGAAATTCAAACAAACCTGCAAAAAGGTGTCAGTCGCGTCCCAGGCGCTCCGGAGACGTCTCCGCTTCAACGCGAGACGTCTCGGCTGTAAGATTTTACTTTTGACGTTGTTTGGGGTCGACTCGGCGCTTTACGGGGACGTCTCGGGATGTTTGCACTTTTTGCATGGGGACGACTCCGCTGCCTCGGGGACGACTCCGCTGTTTTATCTTCGAAAAACAAGTCCTCTGGAATTCTCTGAGAGAGTCGACTCCACTTTTTCAGGGGACGTCTCCGCTGCCTTATCACCGAAAAAGATATCCTCTAGAATACCCTGAGAGAGTCGACTCCGCTACCTCGGGGATGACTCCAGAAGTTTGCTTTTTACTCGCGGGGATGACTCGGCGTCCTGTGGAGACGACTCGCGCGCATCCTTTGAAATCGGCCTTTCTGCCACCTCTGAGAGAGTCGACTCCGCCTCTGAGAGAGTCGACTCCGACCCTGCGAGACGCCCCGCCAGGTGCCGGGGACGTCTCCGGACGTGCCAGTTCTTCCTGTTTGTGCCAGAGACGTCTCTGAGACAACCCGGAGACGTCTCGACTGTCCCTGATCTATTTTCTTCAACTCAAAAATTCTTCAATAAATTCTTAAAAATTATGGAAACTTGCCTAGACATTTCTTAACAATATTGTTAATTAATCACCTGAAATTCTCAAATAAATTGTTAAGATAAATGGAATTATACTCTAGTGTTTTGTATTCATCAAAATCCATTAGGGGGTCAACAATCTCTCCCTTTTTGATGATGACAAAACACTGAGTATATGCAAAATTCGAAATTTAAATATATACACAGTATTTGATCAGATGTACAAGTATAATGTTTTGATTTGAGCTAGATACAGTGTGCATAATTCAAAATAGTCAACTTTCAGTTCTATCCTTATGCATAAGATTGATCTTAATAGCTCTTAAGCAATTTTAGCATATCAACTGAATTTGAATCAAGTTAAAATTTAAATTAATGAAATATTGATGCTAAAGACAATTGAAGGCTAAGTTCTTTTTGACTCCCCCTTTCTTTTCCAGAAGGGCAATTATCTTAAAGCCAATATTCTTCAATTTTATTTTTTTTTAATTCAATTTTTTAAGTATGAGTGTAAATTTTGCATTCCATATTTAGATTCTACTCCATATACTCCATATATATATCTACTCAATACATCCATATAGTCCATATATATATATATCTACTCAATACATCCATATACTCCATATATATATATCTACTCAATACACTCCATAAATTTTGCATTCCAATATATCCAATATCCATATTGGTTCTACTCCCCCTTTTGGTCATCAACAATGAAGGGGACAAATTATCCTTAGGTACTTAAAACTCAATTCCTAGTAGAATTCAGCATATTACCATGAACCACTCAAGGATATTCAAGTTATTTTTATTAACGAATTCAGCATTCATTTCACTCCCCCTTTGTTTTGGAATTCATTTCAGACTCCTCTTTTTGTTTAAAATAGTTATCACAAGATGTGCTCCCCCTGTTTTATATGCATTGATAAATTTTGTCAAATTTGAACACTTAAGGTATGTTATGAGATTTTTATGGCACAACACAGAATCACATACACAAAGTTTGATTCCACAGGATTTGAAACAAACACAAGATTTCAAAAGAAATTGTATGTCATTCATATGTCATTGCAATCATTTGAAGGCATTACAAGGTTAAAAAAGAGGAAATCATTACAAGTATTGATTCCTAATACAAAAGAAGTGTCAAAATGAGCCTAGGGTTTTACAAAAACAGATGAACCCTAGATTTTTACAAAATGTCCCTCATCGGCGACGTTGTTCAATAGCCCTAGCAGCTGCCTCTATAAATGCATTTATTGAGTCCAGCAGTTTTTTGAACTGATCTTCCTGAGACTGATGGAAGGCTGCCACTAGTGCTTCAAATTCAATGCTTGCCCTTTCAATTCTTCCTCTAAGTTGGGCAACCACGGTGCCCAAATTGCCTCCAGGGCTCGTCAACTCTTGAAGACCATCTGATATGATCTTCAATTTCTCCTGTAGCTCAATTGATCGTATAGTTTGGATGGTACCCACATGAACCAACTCTGATGCTGTAGCTTCTACCTGGGTTTTGATCTCCTTCAATTCTTGTAGAAGCCCTTCATGTGAGGTACGAATGGGGGCCAACTCAGCAGTGATCATCGATCTCATCTCCTCTCTCATCTACTGGCATATCACAGATGCTAGAGTGTGCATCTGTTCATCTGACAAGGAGAAGGATCCACTGACTGGAGGAGGAGGAGGCATGGATGTGGAAGGTCCAGCTGAGCTGGAGGGTACATCAGGGAAGGCCATGTGGCTATGTGGAGGAGAGTGGTGGTCAGGCTCCTGATGTGGGATCTCGGGCTCTAAGGTTTGAGATTTTCTTTTTGGTACCTTGACCTAAGACTCATCTATCTTGTGAAACTCCATTCTACGCATTGTGCTTTCATTATAGTAGTCGGTGTTTCTCAAGGGTTTTGCAGGCTCATTTTCTGGAATTTGAACCTTGAAATGTTTGAATACTAGGGTAAAGATCATCCCATAGGGTATGCTAAACCTAGAATACCTATGACATATAGAAATGTAGTTCAGCATAAGTCTAGGGAGGTTTAGGGGAATCCCTAGTAGGATGTGGTGCATGATGACTAAATCTCGCTCCGAAACAAAATCGAAGCGACCGGTTTTTGAAAACAAGACCCGGTTGACAATACTTAAAAGTATTCTCATCTCGGCATTTAGGTCTTGTGAGTTAACCACATCAAGAGGGCCGCAGTCCTCTCGTCCTAAAACTAAGTTTAGGGCAGTTTCCCTTTGAGGGTGTGAGGTCGGAGCCTCACCTTCTTTAGGGATTTGTAATACACTAGATAGGGTATCCTCATTGATTTCTATCAATGTCCCTCGGACATAGGCAGTGTACCCCGAGTCCCCTAAGGCCATATTACTAAACATCTCTCTAACTAGACCGGGGTAGGTTGATGTGTTGAGAGTACAAAGATATTTCCAACCTTGGGCACGGAGTCTCTCTCCAATAGAGAACCCCTCACTCTCTAAAAAGTGGAAATCTATAAACCTACCCATGGTTACTGTGCGATTCGCACAGGAAATGGTCGAGGTTGGCGGAGCAACCGGAGGAGACGGTGCGGAAGGTTCTTCCCTCCGTTCCTCGGCGTCGGTCGCTACCCTAGGACGCCTCCCACTTGTTCTCCTAGCTCTTTTAGGTGCCATGGCTCGGAAATCCTAGGGAAATGGGGAGTTTTGGTTCGGTTTGAGGTGGAGAGAAAAATGGAGGCTAGGGTTTTGTATTTTGTTGGGGACGAAAGAGATAGCTCGGGTCGGCTCGTGCTGTTTCGACCTATTTTAAAAACCCTCGTTCGGTCCCCGAGACGTCTCCGCGACTAACGCGAGACGTCTCGCCGGGGGGACGTCTCTGCGATTTGCCAGAGACGTCTCCGGCACTGAAAAATTTCAGACTGAATTCTATCTTTTCCCAATTTATTTTATTTAACCACACTAACCAACATGATTTCTTTTGATGAATATAGAGTGAGTTTGTTTGTGATCCTCCCCTTTAATAATACACCCTATAAAAGTTTGATAATGATTTTTGAATTATTAATATTGAAATGAGGAATGTTTGACCAAATTTCGAATACCTAAGAAATAGGCTCTGAAAATATCTCCATGAAGAGTCCAAGGGAGGGTAACCATCCTCCAGAAAGTCAAACAGTTCGTCATTTAACTTAGATAGATTCATGCTTTTACTTAATAAATACTAGGTTTGCTATTTGTGACTTTGAGGTGGATTACAAGTTTAAGTAGCAAAGCATTGCAATACAAGTTCAATTTATTTGCTGGGATCATACAAGCTCAAAGCATTCCTTAAGAGGTTGAACCTATCTTTACAAAGGGGCTTTGTAAAGATATCGGCCAATTGAATTTCAGTACATACATACTCAATCATCACATCATTTTTCAGCACATGATCCCTTATAAAGTGATGCCTAATCTCTATATGTTTTGATTTTGAGTGTTGGACAGGATTTTTTGTTAAATTAATTGCACTTGTATTATCACATCTAATTGGTATATTGTCCATTTTGATACCGAAGTCTTCAAGTTGTTGCTTAATCCAAAGAACTTGGGCACAACAGCTTCCAGCTGCAATGTACTCAGCCTCAGCTGTGGATAAGGCAACTGAATTTTATTTCTTGCTAAACCAAGAAACCAAATTAGCACCCAAGAATTGACATGTGCCACTTGTGCTTTTTCTGTCGAGTTTGCACCCGGCAAAATCAGCATCGGAATAAGCAATTAAATTTATGTCAGATTGTTTCGAGTACCATAAGCCTACATTAGATGTCCCTACTAGATATCTAAAAATTCTTTTAACAGCTTGCAAGTGTGATTCCTTAGGACATGCTTGGTATCTAGCACACATACAAACACTGAATAATATGTCTGGTCTACTAGCAGTAAGGTAAAGTAAAGAGCCTATCATACCTCTGTACAATTTGCAGTCTATACTTTTACCTTTTTCATCTTTGTCAAGCTTGCAACTTGAGCCCATGGGTGTGCTGATTTCCTTTGCATCCTTCATCTTGAATTTTTCCAACATTTCCTTGATATATTTGGACTGACTGATGAAGATGCCTTCCTCTGATTGTTTTATTTGTAGCCCAAGGAAGAAGTTGAGCTCACCCATCATGCTCATTTCAAATTCTCCCTGCATAAGCTTGGCGAACTCTTGACAAAGACTATCATTAGTAGCACCAAAAATTATATCATCCACATAAATTTGTACAAGCAATAAGTCATTTCCTTTTCTTTTAATGAAGAGGGTTTTGTCTACGTTTCCTCTCTTAAATTTATTTTCAATTAGAAAATTACTTAATCTTTCATACCATGCCCTAGGGGCTTGCTTCAGTCCATACAATGCTTTATGTAATTTATAAACATAATCTGGATGTAAGTGGTTTTCAAAACCTGGAGGTTGTCCTACATAAACTTCCTCCATTATATAACCATTTAAAAAAGTACTTTTTACATCCATTTGATAGAGTTTAAAATTCATGAAGCAAGCATATGCCAAAAGTAGCCTAATAGCCTCTAACCTAGCAACAGGAGCAAAAGTTTCATCAAAATCTATTCCTTCCTCCTGATTATAGCCTTTGGCAACTAGTCTAGCTTTGTTTCTTATAACTATTCCATCTTCATCTAGTTTATTTCTATACACCCACTTGGTGCCTATGATTGAAACATTAGGGGGTCTTTTCATTAGAGTCCAAACTTGATTTCTTTCAAATTGATTTAATTCCTCTCGCATAGCATTTATCCAATTTTCATCCTTTTCGGCTTCCTCTAGTGACTTAGGCTCTATTTGTGAAACGAAAGCAAGATAATTACTAGTATTTCTTAGAGAGAATTTTGTTCTTACCCCTTGTGAGGGATCACCAAGGATTAAATCCCTTGGATGACCATGTGCATACCTCCATTCCCTCGGAAGATCTTGATTTCTTACTTGAGGTTGATCTTCTTCATCTTGCTGAATTGTATCTTCCTTGACTTCATCTTCAAGTTGTTTGTCTTGTATGGAGAACTCCTTCATTCTGTCTTCAAGTATACCTGCATCACTATCTTCTTCTTTTCTAGAAGAATCTCCATTAGCTTCATCAAAAACAACATGAATGGATTCTTCAACAACGAGAGTTCTCTTGTTGAAGACCCTGTATGCTCTACTAGATGAGGAATAACCTAAGAAGATCCCCTCATCTGATTTAGCACTAAATTTACTTAGATTGTCCTTTCCATTGTTTAAAATAAAACACCGACAACCGAAAACATGAAAGTAACATATATTTGGCTTCTTATTATTCAGCAACTCATAAGGTGTTTTCTTTAAAATAGATCTGACTAATGCACGGTTTAAGATGTGACATGCAGTATTTATCGCTTCAGCCCAAAAATATTTTGGTAGATCCGATTCGCACAACATGGTACGAGCCATATCTGCTAGTGTGCGATTCTTCCTTTCTACCACCCCATTTTGTTGGGGTGTCCTAGGGGCCGAGAAATTGTGATTGATACCATTTTCGTCACAAAATTTTTCAAAGTGTTGATTTTCAAACTCGGTACCATGATCACTCCTAATTGCTTTTAGTTTAAGATTGAGTTCATTCGAAACCCTATTATGAAACTTGATAAAAGCGGAAAAGGACTCATTTTTATGTGCAAGAAATGAAACCCATGTAAAACGTGAAAAATCATCAACAATTACAAGACCAAATTTCTTACCCCCTAGACTAGCAGTTCTAGTGGGTCCAAACAAATCCATGTGAATTAGTTCTAAGGGTTTTGATGTTGAGACTATGTTCTTAGACTTGAAAGAACTTCTTGTTTGTTTCCCTAATTGACATGCAGCACAAATTTTGTTCTTTTCAAAGTCTATTTTTGGTAGTCCTTTGACTAGATCTTTTGTAATTAATTTAGAGATTAAATCCATGCTAGCATGCCCTAACCTACGATGCCATAACCAACTAGTCTCATTGACTTTGGGATCCATGGCTACAAGACATTGGCCATCCTTCATGGTGAGATCATCAAGATCTACCATGTAAACATTTCCATGCCTATGTCCTGTGAGTATGATCTCATTGTCAATTGGACTACTAATTATGCATAGTGATGATTCAAATGACACTTTAAAGCCCTTGTCACAAAATTGACTTATACTTAATAAATTATGTTTTAGTCCATTAACTAACAATACATTGTCAATAAAAGAGGAGGATGATATGGAGATTTTACCAACACCAACGATTTGACCTTTAGCATTATCTCCAAATGTGACTACTCCTCCTTCTTTTGATTTCAAGGTGACGAAGAGACTCTTGTCACCGGTCATATACCTTGAGCAACCACTATCAAGATACCACATTCTCTTTCTATTTCCGGCTGCAAGGCATACCTGCAAAATAATCAAGTGATGCTCTTAGGTACCCAAGTCTTCTTGGGTCCTTCTTGGTTAGTATAGTTGGTTCCCTTAGGCACCCACACTTTAGTTATGTTTTTACCTCTTACAAATGTACTCTTGTTAGTTTGAATCTTTCTTTGAATGCAAGAGTAGGCTTTATGTCCACTTTTTCCACAATGAAAGCATGTAGGTTTTTCAGATTTGACATCTTTTGCTTTCACAAAGAAATTCTTTAGATACTTTTGTTGTTTGCTAGTTTTATATCCTAGACCGGCTTTATTAAAAACAGCTCTTTGATTGGATAGAATAAGATTTAACTTTTCAGAGCTATGTGTAAATTTTTCAACAATTGGTTTGTACTTATGTACCTCATTCTTGAGATCCACATTTTCTTTAACTAATTCTTCCTTATTCTTTTTAAGGAGTTCAACATTTTGCGCAAGTAAGGTATTACTATTGAGTAGGAATTTAACTTTTAGATTTAATTCCTTAATTTGTGTTTTTGCCATTTCATTTTCAATGCTAAGTTTTGAATTTTTATTTTCTAGGTCAATGGTATTAACATTTTTGAAGCTCTCCTTCTCAGTCAATAGGTTTTCAATATCATCCTTAAGTTTTTGATTGGAGGCTTTTAATTCTTTATTCTTTGCTCCTAACATACTACAATCACTCATGAGTTCTTGAAAAGCTTCATATAATTCTTCTAAAGTAAAATTTGTAGTTGAGCTATGACTTACCTCATCGTCTTCGAATGCCATGAAGCACAAATTGGCGGTCTCTTCCTTCTCTTCCTCGGAGGATGATGTGTCACTATCATCCCATGTTGCTTTCAATGCCTTCTTCTTCTTCTTTCCAAAATGCTTCTTCTGTTGAGGGCATTCGGAACGGATGTGTCCCGGTCTCTTGCAATCATAACAAATGATTGGGTCTCTTTCCTTTTCTTTTTCCTTTTTCCAATCATTTCTCCCTCCAAACTTCTTTCTTGGGAAGGGTTTCTTTCTTCTCATGAATTTCTTAAATTTTCTTACTATTAAACCCAAGTCCTCATCTTCGCTTTCTTCTTCACTCTCACTACTTTCTTCACACACACTCGAAGTAGCCTTGAGTGCGATTGTCTTCTTCTTTGGCAACTCTTCTTCATGTTGCTTCATTGTGAGCTCATGCGTCATCAATGAGCCCAATAGTTGTTCAAGTCCCAATGTGTTGAGGTCTTTAGCTTCCACGATCGTCGTGACCTTCGCTTCCCATGCCTTTGGCAAGGACCTGAGAATTTTACTCACAAGTTCTGGGTTAGTGTAGGATTTGCCCAAATTCTTTAGACCATTTATTATATCGGTGAAGCGTGTGAACATGCATGAGATGGTTTCGTTGGGTTCCATCTTAAATAACTCATACTTGTGAACTAGAATGTTCACTTTAGATTCTTTGACTTGATTTGTACCCTCGTGGGTAACTTCAAGCCTATCCCATATTTCCTTAGCGGAACTACATGTGGAGACTCTATTAAATTCATTCACATCTAAAGCACAAAATAATGAGTTCATGGCTCTAGCATTGAGTTGAACCATCCTGTTATCATTCTCATCCCAATCCTCCTCAGGTTTGGGAATTTGAATGCCATTAACCATGTGAGATGGTTCGTGTGGTCCCTTAATTATGACCCTCCACAAGGCATAATCTTGTGCTTGAATAAAGATCTTCATTATAGTCTTCCAATAGGTATAATTTGTCCCATTGAAGAGTGGAGGTCTATTGGTTGCCTGCCCCTCAGCAGGAACATTGTTGAAGGGTGTTGCCATCTAGATCTTTGGCCAAGACGGTTAGGTCTTCAAGAAATACACAGAGCACCTGCTCTGATACCACTTGTTGCCCAGAGATGGTCACCCAAGAGGGGGGTGAATTGGGTGTTTTAAAACTTTTTGTCCAATTAAAAATAAAACACACAAATGTATGAGCTAAAGTAAAAATAGAGGTATGAAAATAGACAATCGCAAACACAAGGTTTTATAGTGGTTCGGAGCTTCCACTGCTCCTACATCCACTCCCCAAGGCACCTTTGGGAATTTCCACTATAATCCAAGATTACAATCCGGTAGTTTTGCGAGTGCACTACCCAACTCGTTGTTTTACACCGGGCTAACAACGAACCCTACAACCCCCAATTTCACCTAGGCTTGGGACGCCTTTCCCTTGTTCCAAGTCCCTTGACTGGAACAAGCACAATAACCAAAGGTTTTACAAAAGATTTGAAAGCTCTAAATAAGCAGATAAAACAGTGAGAAATAACAAAACCCGGAAGAACCCTTTTAGCCGTTGGAAGCGTGGAAAATGGTGGTTCTTCCGATGTGGATCGCGTTGTCTTGAATGTGAGCTTTGAATGCCGATCGGGAGAGAGTAGTTGAGCTCGAAATCAGTTGGGAAGCTTGAAAGCACTTGATTTCTTCACTTGAATGCACTAACTCTCTTGAACCTCTTTCTCTTACTTCTCTCTTGAATGATTTTGTGTTGGGTTGGTGAGAAGTTGTTGGAAGGCACTTAAGAGCTCCCTTTTATAGCCCAAAAAGCAAATATAGCCGTTAGACACAAAAAAAGAAACGTTTGAAATTCAAACAAACCTGCAAAAAGGTGTCAGTCGCGTCCCAGGCGCTCCGGAGACGTCTCCGCTTCAACGCGAGACGTCTCGGCTGTAAGATTTTACTTTTGACGTTGTTTGGGGTCGACTCGGCGCTTTACGGGGACGTCTCGGGATGTTTGCACTTTTTGCATGGGGACGACTCCGCTGCCTCGGGGACGACTCCGCTGTTTTATCTTCGAAAAATAAGTCCTCTGGAATTCTCTGAGAGAGTCGACTCCGCTTTTTCAGGGGACGTCTCCGCTGCCTTATCACCGAAAAAGATATCCTCTGGAATACCCTGAGAGAGTCGACTCCGCTACCTCGGGGATGACTCCAGAAGTCTGCTTTTTACTCGCGGGGACGACTCGGCGTCCTGTGGAGACGACTCGCGCGCATCCCTTGAAATCGGCCTTTCTACCGCCTCTGAGAGAGTCGACTCCGCCTCTGAGAGAGTCGACTCCGACCCTGCGAGACGCCCCGCCAGGTGCTGGGGACGTCTCCAGACGTGCCAGTTCTTCCTGTTTGTGCCAGAGACGTCTCTGAGACAACCCGGAGACGTCTCGGCTGTCCCTGATCTATTTTCTTCAACTCAAAAATTCTTCAATAAATCCTTAAAAATTATGAAAACTTGCCTAGACATTTCTTAACAATATTGTTAATTAATCACCTGAAATTCTCAAATAAATTATTAAGATAAATGGAATTATACTCTAGTGTTTTGTATTCATCAAAATCCATTAGGGGGTCAACAATCCTAATCCAATTAGGAGTCATGTTGATCCATTAGATTAATGATTAATTAGGACTTAATAAATCCTAATCTAATTAGGACTTATTTAATTTTAGTCCTAATCCAATTAGAACTCTTATTTGAATCCAAAGTCCTAATCCAATTAGGATTTCTAGAAATCCTATTCTAAGTAGGAATCCAAATTGAATTCAAAATCCTAATCTAATTAGGATTGTAGGAATCCTACTCTAAGTAGGAATCCCAGTCCTACTCCAAATAGGATTCCCAGTCCTAATCCAATTAGGACTCTAGGAATCCTACTCCAAGTAGGATTGGTGTTTTAAGTCCAATTAATCAATTCCCATTCCTTCTTCAACTTCTTATCAATCGAATTGATTACTCGTGATTTATAATCACTTTTCAACCATCGGATCGGTCAATACTTCTAGTGTGTGTGACCCCATAGGTTTTATTATGACTGGTAGTGAGATATATTGTGATCTCTATCACAATATCTTGAAAACTTCTTTCAATGGATTGGAACGATTCCAACTCTACTCATTAGGGTTTATCGATCATCAAGATAATCCCTATGAGTCCCACCATCCACCAGTGACACCTAGCAGCATGTAGTGGCTACCCAGTAGAATAGAATGATGAACCTCTAGGTGCAGTCATCATGTGATACAGTCCTACTATCGTGGATCCCTACAGTACGGAGGTCATGGACAACTCGTCAAACCCCATCGTCTGTCGTATGTGAAGATTTATTCGACTTAAGTTCGAGAGTGAAAAACTCTTTCTCCACTGTGCATACTGCCCCGGCCGAGGTCTTACGAACTTAGTCTTATAAATCACATAGGATCTCTTCTTATCTTTCAAGGTCGATAGATTCCATATAGGTGCATACCCTACTCCTACAGTGAACCTACTGCAGCCAATCTACACTGCATGGTCCCATATGTCTAGAGGCCATGTATATGTGCAGTCAAACTACAATAACCTCACTGTGAGTAGCCGAAGCACCGCAGGTCAAAGGACCAGTCACACTACTGCAACATCAAGCAAGTCACTGACGAGTGGATAGACATCCAAGTAACTTCTTATCTTGGTCACGCTCAGTACCCTTGTTCTCTAACAAGCACCTGCACTATTACTTCAGTGTCTCCACACTGTGGACTCGAGTCTCGTCCATCCATAGGGAAAGTAATGTGTGCACGGATTTCATCGGATCGATCACCATCCTCCTGATGATCCATCGATCAGGAGCATTTAGAAATTAATCACTAATGATATATGGCTCAAATTCTCAACTCTTGAGAATATGCATCATCATCTTATTAATTCCTCGGACGATTCATAGACACAATAACAATATGAATGAAAAAGATGCCTTTCATTTATTCAATAATAAAGTCAAGTACAAATTATGTCCCAGAATTAATAATGTGTCAGCCAAAATTGGCTTCTAGGGCATACATCTAACAATAACCTCACTGTGAGTAGCCGAAGCACCGCAGGTCAAAGGACCAGTCACACTACTGTAACATCAAGCAAGTCACTGACGAGTGGATAGACATCCAAGTGACTTCTTGTCTTGGTGATGCTCAGTACCCTTGTTCTCTAACAAGCACCTGTACTATTACTTCAGTGTCCCCACACCGTGGACTCGAGTCTCGTCCATCCATAGGGAAAGTATTGTGTGCACTGATCTCATCGGATCGATCACCATCCTCGTGATGATCCATCGATCAGGAGCGTTTAGAAATTAATTACCAATGATACATGGCTCAAATTCTCAACTCTTGAGAATATTGTCAGGATCAAGCACTACCATTACACCAAAATCCGCAGGTGTTAGTGAAGGCGCAACTTTATTTTCTTAAACTAGCATAGGGGCCCATAGAGCGACGAGTCGACTCCGACCAGGCCTCGCCCAACTCCAGACTCCGACAGGGCCTCGCTAGTGGGTTAGGGACCTCCTAGTGGTATAACCCACCCTACTCCTCCAACGCATCTACGTTGGCAGGCGGCAGGACTGACTCGGCCCTTCAGGCCTCCGCCAATGTTGACTCGGCCCCTCAGGCCTCCACCAACAATTCCCCCCCCCAACGTGATGCCTGGGTTTCGAACTCGAGACCTATGGCTCTGATACCAATTGTCAGGATCAAGTGCTACCATTACACCAAAACCCGCAGGTGTTAGTGAAGGCGCAACTTTAATTTCTTAAACTAGCGTGGGGGCTCATAGCGCCATGAGTCGACTCCGACCAAGCCTCGCCCAACTCCAAACTCCGACAGGGCCTCGCGAGTGGGTTCAGGGACCCCCTAGTGGTATAACCCACCCTACTCCTCCAGCGCATCCATGTTGGCAGGCGGCAGGACTGACTCGGCCCTTCAGGCCTCCGCCAATATTGACTCGGCCCCTCAGGCCTCCGCCAACGTTGACTCGGCCCCTCAGGCCTCCGCCAACAAATATGCATCATCATTTTATTAATTTCTTGGACAATTCATAGACACAATAACAATATGAATGAAAAAGATGCCTTTCATTTATTCAATAATAATAAAGTCAAATACAAATTATGTCCCAGAATTAATAATGTGTCAGTCAAAATTGGCTTCTAGGGCATACATCTAACACCTCCCATCTTCAAAATTGCCGCGTGGAAGATTTCGTGGAAGATCTCTCAGGCGACGCCATCTCAAGAATCTCGGCCGTGATACACTGCGGGGACTGGGGGAAGAAGATGAACAATGGGGTTTTTTAGTATATTTCTCTTTTTTTTTTTGTAACACTGTTCATATGAACAGTGTTTTCATGGGACACTGTTCATATGAACAGTGAATCTAGTGATTCTTTCCGAAATTATTTTTATTTATTTTATTATATTCATTATTTTTTTTTTTCTTGTTTTAAATTTATAAATTTAATATGAAGGCAGGTAAGGAATTGGTTGGAAATTGACTTTGGGTTTGAGGTGGGTCATGATCGTTGATTTGCTTTAACTTACTCTTGAGCCCAATGTCGTTTAAATTTAATTCTTGCTAAACTGCTTCAGACCGGACTCAACAAGGCTAAAAGCAGGACCGTGACTTAATAAAAAGGATCAATCAAACCTTTTTTCTCATACAAGAATAATTATCTAATCAGGATCAAAACCTATTTAATCATAGCCTTAGCTTTATTACAACTCCATCAGGTTACTAAACCAGGTCAACACAATCTCCTTCTTATATGTTTTCATGAAAGATTACAACCAGGAGAGAGACAAGTTTAGAGTCTGTTTTTAGAAAAGAATTATTTACCTCTTACCATATTTTAAATTCATTTCAATGTTTATTCAATTTCATGGTAAAATATGTATTTATCAGTTTAAAAACATTGATAAGTGCTATGGAAAGATAACTAAATTATAAATTATTAAGCACTTATCAAGCTTCCAGGTAAGTGGGGGGTCACGATGCATTCACAAAGGTCCCACTTAAAAATCACTTGCCTCGAACAGATGAACTGTCTTCCTTATAGGGACAAAGCTTGCCTAGACATCAACTGAGCCACAAAGCAAAATTGGTGTAACTTTCGGTGATCTTCGTCCTATTGAGCTCGAATATCCCTAGGAGCCAACGTCTAGTTGATTTTAATTAAGTTAACACTATATGAGATTGAGTTCACCTAAGTTGGGCAAGAGTCCGGTGATGAAATCCGGCTCTTTTCTTGTTGGGGTGATTTCCCTTACTACGTGCGGATTAATTGGTGTTTGTGTATCAAACATACATTCACACTTTTGCTGAAATTAAAATCAAACAATCACCACAAAAATTTCAAGCTAGTTGAGAATCAAATTAAACAAGAAAGGTATAGAGATTACCAAAGGAAATTTTTCCAGCATTTTTTTTAAAAAGCAAACCTCTACAATATTCCTTTTCTAGCAGTCCCCTTTTTGATCATCCCAGATTTCTTCTACGATTCCTGATCAAATAATTTCAAAAGAAAAATCAAAAATTAGTAAGAGAGAAAAAGGAGATAAGAAAAGTAACAAAAATAAAAAATATTTTTATTATATATATATATATATTTGAAAGTTTTTTTTAAAATGAAAAGAAAAACAACTATGCTAGCAATCCCCGGCAACGGCGCCAAAAATTGATCGGTTATTTCAATTTTAAAAATAAACCACGCAATAGCACGTATCCTGTAGGATAGTGATTACGGGTGTCGGTCCACAGAAATTGGAGACTAGTTATTTTTCTTTAATAATAAATCAAAAAGAAGAGTTTGCTAACTTGATTATACTGAATTAATCTATGAGTACGAATTTAAAAATTTATCAGAGTAGAGATGGATCTAGGGTTTGGAATCCACCGCATAGCATTGCATTAGGGACTGTGTTCCTAATTTTTATCTTTTGGAGAGGCATGCAAATTGGCTACAAGCCTTTTAAAATAAAAACATAAAGAGTTTTAGGAAGATCCATCTTCGGTATAGCATGAAGTGTCTACCTAAGTATGCTAATCTAGGGTGCAGCACACCTCATCTTTCTAGGCATGGATCATCTTAGACGACTTTAGCAAACATGAATAGTAAATGGCATGCTTAAGGTTTAAACATCATAAAAAAATTTTCATTAAGAATGAGAATTTAAACAAACTCCAAAAAGATTAAAAGAGTAAGAACTACAATATCCGATACATTGCTAGGGCTTCATCCAGCCCTAGACTAGATGTTTAGTTGCGCATGGTGGCCGGACGACCTCCCGTCTTCATATAAAAATTCTTCTGCTCCCGCTATTCCCAAGATACCCAAAGTCTTCTCTCCCCCCTTCTTTCTTTTCTTTTTTTTTTCTTTTTCTCTGGTTCGGCCCCAACTGAGAATTTCCCCCCCCCCTCTCTTCCTCCGCTCCTCCTTTTATATCCTTCCTGACCGTGGAGGATCGGATCTTTTTTGAGTGAGGATATGCAGGCGATGGATCCGCGGATGAGTAGCTGGATTGGAAGAAGCCGACGTTGCTCCAACGCGAAGGACGACGTGGGCGTTGAGAGGATTCTGCGCTGGCTCTCATCTGGACACGTGGGGCAGGGGAGCTTCCATTTGGCTCGGGATTTGGATGGATCATGGAAGACCGCTGGGATTTGGTTTCGAAGCAAGGAAATCTGGAAGAAAAGATCACGGGCATGGTTAAATGCTAGGCAGATTCTATGGATGATGGAGTCAATCCGAATGGGAGGAAGGTTGCGGATGCTTGCAAGATTTGAGTGCGAACGGGAGGGATCCGGAAGAAAATCTGGGAGAAGATCAAATCTGGAACAAGAAATCTGAGAAGACGAGGGTGATGGTGCTCACGGGATGCTTGGTCGCGGTTGAATGCGAACGGGAGGGGTCCAGAGGCAATCAGAAATTGGATGCGGCTGAGCTGGGAGATATGCTCTGTTTTGAAACAGGGGGAAAACATGTGGATTTACCCGTGAGCTAGGATGCTGGGATACAAACGAGATGTGGGTTATTCGTGGAAGGAAATTTGAGAGGATAAGCTTGGGAGCTATCAGGAGAAGGTGAAGATGCTAGGACGCAATCCACGGAGAGGATGGATTCTAGAATTAGCTGGGAGAAAATCCTTGAGCGCGGAAGGAAAAAATCTACGTGGAATGGATCCTTGAAGCAGTGAGAATGACGCTGAAATGTGAGAGGATCTCGGAGGTTGGTGGGTGGCTGGAGGTTGAGCTTTGAATCGTGGAAGCAGGGGAAGGAGATGTCGTGGGTTATGGAACTCCCATGGGTATGCGGCTTGTTCCGAAACAGGGGAAGAGAAGATAAAAAAAAAAAATTGATGTGGAAGATGAATACGGGCATGAGGGATGATATGTGAATTTTCTTATTATTTTTTTAGAAAGGTAGTTGGGGTCCACTCGGGTAGGTTGGGAGGGCTTTGTTCTGAATCTAAAATAAAGAAAGTTTGGATACGTGGAGAAAATGGGAGAGGCCTCTGTTTTGCTAAGTTGGGAAGCTTGGTGCACACGGAAAATATGACGTGGACAAAGGAATGGGTAGCTTCATGCACATGTGGAAGAAAGTAATCCACACATGGAATAGATTGGGACTAATTCGTGAAAGGGGTGACTCGACCTGCACACATTAGACTAGATCAATATAGAAAATCAATCAAACTTGAATAATTTATCTAGAATGAAATGATGAAGGAAACACATTTTCCTATGTTTAAATCCAAAGTATGTGCATAAAAATAATAATAAGTGCTATGTAAAGTAGATTAATTTATACATTATTTAGCACTTATCACGCTCTTGAAGAAATCGCAAAAGAAAAAGAAGAAGGCATTTGTTGCAATGTGGGGAGATAGCGACGAATCCTCATCTGAAGAAGAAGAACCCCAAGAAGTAGCCAACATTTGCCTTGTGGCTCGAGAAAATGAGGTATGTCTTGCGGCCAACCAAGCTAAAAGAAATTGGTATCTTGATAGTGGCTGCTCAAGACACATGACCGGGGACAAGGATCAATTCGTCACCCTCGAGTCAAAAGAAAGAGGAGTTGTAACCTTCGGTGACAATAACCAAGGTCAAATCATTGGTATTGGTAAAATTCAGATCTCTCCCTCTACATTTATGGATAATGTGTTGTATGTAGTGTTGGGAACCCGCCCATGCCGCAGAAAATTTAAAAAAATTTAGATGGCAGAGGAAGAGGCATAAGCGGGATCATACGTTCATCTCATGAACGTTGTTTCACAAACCGTTCGTAGATAGATTAGAATTAAAACTTTTAAAACAATTATGAAGATCAGATCTTCACCTTTGTGCGGGTAGGTGATCACCGCAACCTAATGATCATGGTTTTGGAAGAGGGTTCGCTTGAAGCCGCACAAGCGTCCGGCCTCTACGGGTATCCACACGAAGTAGAGGACCGATCAAGGCTTCCTAGTCTCCCCAGGGTGCTAGCTCCCTTGCAGAGACTTCTTTTAATGGCTGATTTCTTCCCTTTTAATCAACTCTTGATTATGCTTGGAAGGAGAAAGAAGAAGAAAGGATCTTTGAAGAAGAACCAAAGGCCAGACACAGCCTTTTCTTTTCCCTGCGTTGGAAGAAGGAAGGGAAGGGGAGGAGGCTGCCAAGGCCTTCTTCTTGTTCTTCCTTGCTTGCGGCTGAAGACCAAAGGGAGGAAGGGGGGCCACGGGTTGGAGAGGAATAGGGCTTCAATGAATGCCCTAGGGTGCCGCCCACTTCTCCTTTTAAAGGCATGAAGGGCTCCTACAAGTTAGGAGCCCTTGACTTATTTCCAAGAGGGGCGCCGGCCCCTCTTGTCTTGCCGCACCAAGGAGGAAAAAGGAGAGGGGTGCAAGCCCCTCCCTCTTCGTTAGCCCTAATCCTCCTCTAAGGAGGATTGGGATGCCCTAATGTGGCTAAGCCCTAAAGTAATTAGGCTTAGTCCAAGGGTAAACCAAATTGGATTTAATCTAGGTAAGTTCTAATCCAATTAGAACTCAAATCAATTATGACTCAATTGAACTCTTCAATCCTAATCCAATTAGGAGTCTTGTTAATTTATTAGATTAATAATTAATTAGAACTTAAGAAATCCTAATCTAATTAGGACTTATTTAATTTTAGTCCTAATTCAATTAGAACTCTAATTTGAATCCGAAGTCCTAATCCGATTAGAACTCTGGAAATCCTACTCCAAGTAGGAATCCAAATTTAATTCAAAACTCCTAATCTAATTAGGATTGTAGGAATCCTACTCCAAGTAGGAATTCCAGTCCTACTCCAAATAGGATTTTCAGTTCTAATCCAATTAGGACTCTAGGAATCCTACTCGAAGTAGGATTTGTGTTTAAGTCCAATTAATTAATTCCATTGTTCCTTCTTCAACTGTTTATCAATGGAATTGATTACTTGTGATTCCTAATGACGATTCAACCATCGGATCGGTCAATACTTCTAGTGTGTGACCCCATAGGTTCTATTCTGACTGGTAGTGAGATATATTGTGATCTCTATCACAATGTCATTGAAGACTCCTTTCAATGGGTCGGAATGATTCCAACTCTACTCATTAGGGTTTATCGATCATCGAGACAATCCCTGTGAGTCTCACCATCCACCAGTGACACCTAGCAGCATGTAGTGGCTACCCAGCAGAATAGAATGATGAACCTGTAGGTGCAGTTATCGTGTGATACAGTCCTACTATCGTGGATCCCTACAGGATGGAGGTCATGGATAACTCGTCAAACCCCATCGTCTGTCGTATGTGAAGATTTATTCGACTTAAGCTCGAGAGTGGAAAACTCTTTCTCCACTGTGCATACTACCCCGGCCGAGGTCTTACGAACTCAGTCTTATAAATCACATAGGATCTCTCCTTATCTGTTGATCCCCTAATGGATTTTGATGAATACAAAACACTAGAGTATAATACCATTTATCTTAATAATTTAATTGAGGATTTCATGTGTTTTATTAAGAATATTGTTAAGAAATGTCTAGGCAAGTTCCCATAATTTTTATGGATTTATTGAAGAATTTTTGAGATGAAGAAAACAGATCAGGGACAGCCAAGACGTCTCCTGATGGTCTCAGAGACGTCTCTGGCACAAACAGGAAGAATTGGCACACTTGGAGACGTCCCCGGCACCTGGCAAGGCGTCTCGCAGGGTCGGAGTCGACTCTCTCAGTAGCGGAGTCGACTCTCTGAGTGGCGGCAGAAAGGCCGATTTCAAGTGATATGCGCGAGCCGTCCCCACAGTACGCGGAGTCGTCCCCGCAAGTAAAAAGCTGAGTTTCCGAGTCGTCCCCGATGTAGCGGAGTCGGCTCTCTCAGGGTTTTCCAGAGGATGTCTTTTTCGGAGTTAAAGCAGCGGAGACGTCCCCTGAAAGAGCGGAGTCGACTCTCTCAGAGAATTCCAGAAGACATGTTTTTCGGAGTTATAACAGCGGAGTCGTCCCCAAGGCAGCGGAGTCGTCCCCATGCAAAAAGTACAAACAAGCCGAGACGTCCCCGTAAAGTACAGAGACGACCCTCTCAGAAAAACAGAAAAACAAGGATTCAAACGGTACAATTCCAGAGTCGTCCCCGTAAAGTGCCGAGTCGACCCCAAACAAAGTGAAAAGTAAATTTATACAGCCGAGACGTCTCGCGTTGAAGCGAAGACGTCTCCGGAGCGCCTGGGACGCGACTGACAACTTTTGCAGGTCTGGTTTGAATTTCAAATCTCTTTTACTTTATCTCTAACGGCTATATTTGCTTTTTGGGCTATAAAAGGGACCTCTTAAGTGCTTCTCAATAACTCTCCACCAACCCAAAGCTAGATCATTTAAGAGAGAAGCAAGAGAGAGAGGTTCAAGGAAGTGAGTGCATTCAAGTGAAGAAATCAAGTGCTTTCAAGTTTTTCAAGTGATTTCAAGCTCAACTACTCTCTTCCACTCGGGATTCAAAGCTCACACTTAAGACTACGCAATCCACATCGGAAGAATCATCATTTCCCACGCTTCCAACGGCAAAAGGATTCTTCCAGGTTTTATTGCTTATCATTGTCATATTTGCTTATTTAGAGCTTTCCAATCTTTTGTAAAACTCTATCAATATTGTGCTTGTTCCAGTCAAGGGACTTGGAACAAGGGAAAGGCGTCCCAAGCCTAGGTGAAATTGGGGGTTATAGGGTTTGTTGTTACCCCGGTGTAAAACAACGAGTTGGGTAGTGCACTCGCAAAACTACCGGACTGTAATCTTGGATTATAGTGGAAATTCCCAAAGGTGCTTTGGGGAGTGGATGTAGGAGCAGTGGAAGCTCCGAACCACTATAAAACCTTGTGTTTGCGATTGACCTTTCTCATTCCTCTTTCTTTACTTTAGTTCATACATTTGTGTGTTTTATTTTTAATTAGGCGAAAAGTTTTAAAACACCCAATTCACCCCCCTCTTGGGTGACCATCTCTGGGCAACAAGTGGTATCAGAGCGGGTGCTCTGTGTATTTCTTGAAGACCTAACCGTCTTAGCCAAAGATCTAGATGGGAACACCCTTTAACAATGTTCCTGCTGAGGGGCAGGCAACCAATAGACCTCCACTCTTCAATGGGACAAATTATACCTATTGGAAAACTAGAATGAGGATCTTCATTCAAGCACAAGACTATGCCTTGTGGAGGGTTATAGTCAAGGGACCACAAGAACCATCACACATGGTTAATGGCATTCAAGTTCCCAAACCTGAGGAGGATTGGGATGAGAATGATGATAGGATGGCTCAACTCAATTCCAGAGCCATGAACTCATTATTTTGTTCTCTAGATGTAAATGAGTTTAATAGAATCTCCACATGTAGTTCTGCTAAGGAAATATGGAATAGGCTTGAAGTTACCCACGAGGGTACAAATCAAGTCAAAGAGTCCAAAGTGAACATTCTAGTTCACAAATATGAGTTGTTTAAGATGGAACCCAATGAAACCATCACATGCATGTTTACACGTTTTACCGATATAATTAATGGTCTAAAGAGTTTGAGTAAATCTTATACTAATCCGGAACTTGTAAGTAAAATTCTCAGGTCTTTGCCGAAAGCATGGGAAGCAAAGGTCACGGCGATCGTAGAAGCCAAAGACCTCAACACCTTGGGACTAGAACAACTTCTGGGCTCATTGATGACGCATGAGCTCACGATGAAGCAACATGAAGATGATTTGCCAAAGAAGAAGACAATTGCACTCAAGGCTACTTCGAGTGTGTGTGAAGAAGAAAGTAGTGAGAGTGAGGAAGAAAGTGAGGACGAGGACTTGGGTTTGATAGTTAGGAAGTTTAAAAAATTCATGAGGAAAAAGAAACCCTTCCCAAGGAAAAAGTTTGGAGGGAGAAATGATTGGGAAAAAGAAAAAGAAAAAGAAAGAGACCCAATCATATGCTATGATTGCAAGAGACCGGGACACATTCGTTCCGAATGCCCTCAACAAGAGAAGTATTTTGGAAAGAAGAAGAAGAAGGCATTGAAGGCAACATGGGATGATAGTGACACATCATCTTCCGAGGAAGAGAAGGAAGAGACTGCCAATTTGTGCTTCATGGCGTTCGAAGACGACGAGGTATGTCAAAACCCAACTATAAATTTTACTTTAGAAGAATTATATGAAGCTTATCAAGAACTTATGGGTGATTGTAGTATGTTAGGAGCAAAGAATAAAGAATTAAAAGCCTCCAATCAAAAACTGAAGGAAGATATTGAAAACCTATTAATTGAAAAGGAGAGCATTAAAAATATTAACACTATTGACCTAGAAATCAAAAATTTAAAACTTAGCATTGAAAATGAAAAGGCAAAAACACTAATTAAGGAATTAAATCTAAAAGTAAAATCCCTACTCGATAATAATACCTCACTCGCACAAAATGTTGAATCTCTTAAAAAAGATAAGGAAGAACTAGTTAAAGAAAATTTGAATCTTAAGAATGAGGTACATAAGTACAAACCAATTGTTGAAAAATTCACACAAAGCTCTGAAAAATTAAATCTTATTCTTTCAAATCAAAGAGCTATTTTTAATAAAGCCGGATTAGGATATAAAACTAACAAGCAACAAAAATATCTAAAGAATTTCTTTGTGAAAGCAAAAGATGTCAAAACTGAAAAACCTACATGCTTTCATTGTGGAAAGAATGGACATAAAGCCTACTCTTGTATTCAAAGAAAGATCCAAACTAACAAGAGTACATTTGTAAAAGCTAAAAACATAACTAAAGTATGGGTGCCTAAGGGAACCAACTACACTAACCACGAAGGACCCAAGAAAACTTGGGTACCTAAGAGCTTCACATGATCATTTTGCAGGTATGCCTTGCAGCCGGAAACAAAAAGAGAATGTGGTATCTTGATAGTGGTTGCTCAAGGCATATGACCGGTGACAAGAGTCTCTTCGTCACCTTGAAATCAAAAGAAGGAGGAGTAGTCACATTCGGAGACAATGCTAAAGGTCAAATCATTGGTGTTGGTAAAACTCCATATCACCCTCCTCATTTATTGATAATGTATTGTTAGTTAATGGACTAAAACATAATTTATTAAGTATAAGTCAATTTTGTGACAAGGGCTTTAAAGTGTCATTTGAATCATCACTATGCATAATTAGTAGTCCAATTGACAATGAGATCATACTCACAGGACATAGGCATGGAAATGTTTACATGGTAGATCTTGATGATCTCACCATGAAGGATGGCCAATGTCTTGTAGCCATGAATCCCAAAGTCAATGAGACTAGTTGGTTATGGCATCGTAGGTTAGGGCATGCTAGCATGGATTTAATCTCTAAATTAATTACAAAGGATCTAGTCAAAGGACTACCAAAAATAGATTTTGAAAAGAATAAAATTTGTGCTGCATGTCAATTAGAGAAACAAACAAGAAGTTCTTTCAAGTCTAAGAACATAGTATCAACATCAAAACCCTTAGAACTAATTCACATGGATTTGTTTGGACCCACTAGAACTGCTAGTCTAGGGGGTAAGAAATTTGGTCTTGTAATTGTTGATGATTTTTCACGTTTTACATGGGTTTCATTTCTTGCACACAAAGATGAGTCCTTTTCCGCTTTTATCAAGTTTCATAACAGGGTTTCGAATGAACTCAATCTTAAACTAAAAGCAATTAGGAGTGATCATGGTACCGAGTTTGAAAATCAGTATTTTGAAAAATTTTGTGAAGAAAATGGTATCAATCACAATTTCTCGGCACCTAGGACACCCCAACAAAATGGGGTGGTAGAAAGGAAGAATCGCACACTAGCAGATATGGCTCGTACCATGTTGTGCGAATCGGATCTACCAAAGTATTTTTGGGCTGAAGCAATAAATACTTCATGTCATATTTTAAATCGTGCTTTAGTTAGATCCATCTTAAAGAAGACACCTTATGAGTTGATAAAAAGTAAGAAACCAAATATAAGTTACTTTCATGTGTTCGGTTGTAGGTGTTTTATTTTAAACAATGGAAAGGACAATCTAAGCAAATTTAGTGCTAAATCAGATGAGGGGATCTTCTTAGGTTATTCCTCATCTAGTAGAGCATACAGGGTCTTCAACAAGAGAACTCTCGTTGTTGAAGAATCCATTCATGTTGTTTTTGATGAAGCTAATGGAGATTCTTCTAGAAAAGAAGAAGATGGTGATGCAGGTATACTTGAAGACCGAATGAAGGAATTCTCCATACAAGACAAACAACATGAGGATGAGATCAAAGAAGATACAATTCAGCAAGATGAAGAAGATCAACCTCCATTGAGAAATCAAGATCTTCCTAAGGAATGGAGGTATGCACATGGTCATTCAAGGGATCTAATCCTTGGTGATCCTTCGCAAGGGGTAAGGACAAGATCCTCTCTAAGAAATACCAGTAATTATCTTGCTTTTGTTTCACAAATAGAACCTAAATCACTAGAAGAAGCCGAAAAAGATGATAATTGGATGAATGCTATGCAAGAGGAATTAAATCAATTTGAAAGAAATGAAGTTTGGACTCTAATGAAAAGACCCCCTAATGTTATAATTATAGGCACCAAGTGGGTGTATAGAAATAAACTAGATGAAGATGGAATAGTCATAAGAAACAAAGCTAGACTAGTTGCCAAAGGTTATAATCAGGAGGAAGGAATAGACTTTGATGAAACTTTTGCTCCTGTTGCTAGATTAGAAGCTATTAGACTACTTTTGGCATATGCATGCTTCATGGATTTTAAACTCTATCAAATGGATGTAAAAAGTGCATTTTTAAATGGTTATATAATGGAGGAAGTTTATGTAGGACAACCTCCAGGCTTTGAAAACCACTTACATCCAGATTACGTTTATAAATTGCATAAAGCATTGTATGGACTTAAGCAAGCTCCTAGGGCATGGTATGAAAGATTAAGTAATTTTCTAATTGAAAATAAATTTAAGAGAGGAAATGTAGACAAAACCCTCTTCATTAAAAGAAAAGGAAATGACTTATTGCTTGTGCAAATTTATGTGGATGATATAATTTTTGGTGCTACTAATGATAGTCTTTGTCAAGAGTTTGCCAAGCTTATGCAGGGAGAATTTGAAATGAGCATGATGGGTGAGCTCAACTTCTTCCTTGGGCTACAAATAAAACAATCAGAGGAAGGCATCTTCATCAGTCAGTCCAAATACATCAAGGAAATGTTGGAAAAATTCAAGATGAAGGATGCAAAGGAAATCAGCACACCCATGGGCTCAAGTTGCAAGCTTGACAAAGATGAAAAAGGTAAAAGTATAGACTGCAAATTGTACAGAGGTATGATAGGCTCTTTACTTTACCTTACTGCTAGTAGACCAGATATATTATTCAGTGTTTGCATGTGTGCTAGATACCAAGCATGTCCTAAGGAATCACACTTGCAAGCTGTTAAAAGAATTTTTAGATATCTAGTAGGGACATCTAATGTAGGCTTATGGTATTTAAAACAATCTGACATAAATTTAATTGCTTATTCCGATGCTGATTTTGCCGGGTGCAAACTCGACAGAAAAAGCACAAGTGGCACATGTCAATTCTTGGGTGCTAATTTGGTTTCTTGGTTTAGCAAGAAACAAAATTCAGTTGCCTTGTCCACAGCGGAGGCTGAGTACATTGCAGCTGGAAGCTGTTGTGCCCAAGTTCTTTGGATTAAGCAACAACTTGAAGACTTCGGTATCAAAATGGATAATATACCAATTAAATGTGATAATACAAGTGCAATTAATTTAACAAAGAATCCTGTCCAACACTCTAAATCAAAGCATATAGAGATTAGGCATCATTTTATTAGGGATCATGTGCTGAAAAATGATGTGATGATTGAATATGTGTGTACTGAAAATCAATTGGCCGATATCTTTACAAAGCCCCTTTGTAAAGATAGATTCAACTTCCTAAGGAATGCTTTGAGCTTGTATGATCCTAGCAAATAAATTGAACTTGTATTGCATTGCCTTGCTACTCAAACTAGTAATCCACCTCAAGGTCAACATAAGTGAAAGCATGAATCCATCTAAGCTAAATGACGAACTGTTTGACTTTCCGGAGGATGGTTACCCTCCCTTGGACTCTTCATGGAGACATTTTCAGAGCCTATTTCATAGGCATTCGAAATTTGGTCAAACATTCCTCATTTCAACATTAATAATTCAAAAATCATTATTAAACCTCTATAGGATGTATTATTAAGGGGGAGGATCACAAACAAACTCATTCCGTATTCACCAAAAGAAATCATATTGATTAGAGTGATTAAATGAAACAAATTGGGAAAAGATAAAAATCAGTCTGAAATTTTTCAGTGCCGGAGACGTCTCTGGCAAATCGCAGAGACGTCCCCCCGGCGAGACGTCTCGCCTTAGTCGCGGAGACGTCTCGGGGACCGAACAAGGGTTTTTAAAATAGGTCGAAACAGCTAGAGCCGACCCGAGCTATCCCTTTCATCCCCGACAAAAACAAAAATCCTAGCCTCCATTTTCTCTCCAACACAAACCCTAGCCTCTTTCTCCTCATTTCCTTAGGTTTTCCATTCAATGGCACCTAAAAGAGCTAGGAGAACTGGTGGGAGGCGTCCTAGGGCAGCGGCCGACGGTGAGGAATGGAGGGAAGAACCTTCCGCGCCGTCTCCTCCGGTTGCTCCGCCAACCGCGACCATATCCTGTGTGAATCGCACAGTAACCACTAGGAGGTACATAGATTTTCATTTCCTAGATAGTGAGGGGTTCTCTATTGGAGAGAGACTCCGTGCCCAAGGGTGGGAATACTTTTGTACCCTCAATACCTCGACCTACCCCGGCCTTGTTAGAGAAATGTTTAGTAATATGGCTTTAGGAGACTTAGGGTACACTGCATATGTCCGGGGGACATTAGTAGAAATTAATGAGGATATTCTATCCACTGTTTTGCAAATTCCTAAGGACGGTGAGGCTCCGACCTCACATCCTCAAAGGAAAATAGCCCTAAACTTACTTCTAGGAAGAGAGGACTGCGGCCCTCTTGATGTAGTGAACTCACAAGACCTAAATACCGAGATGAGATTACTTTTGAGTATTGTCAACCGGGTCTTGTTTCCTAAAACCGGTCGCTTCGATTTTGTTTCGGAGCGGGATTTAGTTATCATGCACCATATCCTACTAGGGATTCCTCTAAACCTCCCTAGACTCATGTTAAACTACATTGCTCTATGTCATAGGTATTCTAGGTTTAGTATACCCTATGGCATGATCTTTACCCTAGTATTTAAACACTTTAAGGTTCACATTCCCGAAAATGAACCTGCAAAACCCTTGAGAAACACCGACTACTATAATGAGGGCACAATGCGAAGAATGGAGTTTCAAAAGGTAGATGGGTCTTGGGTCAAGGTACCAAAAAGAAAAGCTCAAACTCTAGAGCCTGAGATCCCACATCAGGAGTCTGACCACCACTCTCCTCCACCTAGCCACATGGATTTCTCTGATATACCCTCCAGCTCAGCTGGACCTTCCACATCCATGCCACCACCTCCTCCAGTCAGTGGGCCCTCCTTCCTATCAGAAGACCAGATGCGCACCTTAGCATCTGTCATTTGCCAGCTGATGAGGGAGGAAATGAGATCCATGATTTCTACTGAGTTGGCCCCCATCAGAGCTTCACATGAAGGGCTTCTACAAGAGCTGAAGGAAATTAGAGCTCAGATAGAAGCTACAACGCAAGAAATAGTTGGTGTGGGTGCCACCCAAACCTTCAGATCAATTGAGCTAAAGGACAGCTTGAAGACCATCTCAAATAGTCTTAAGAGTTGACAAGCCCAGGAGGCAATGTGGGCACCTTGGTTGCCCAACTTAGAGGAAGAATTGAAATGGCAACCATAGAATTTGAAGCACTTGTGGCAGCCTTCCATAAGTCACAGGGAGATCAGTTTAAGACCCTAATGGATTCAATCAATGCATTTATAGATGCAGCTTGTAGGGCTTATGAGCAACGTCGCCGATGAGGGACATTTTGTAGACATCTAGGGATCTTCTTTTTGTAAACCCTAGGCTATTTTGAAACACCTTTTGTATTAGAAATCAATACTTGTAATGTTTTCTTCTTTTAACTTTGTATTGACTTCAAAGGTTTGCAATGATACATGAATACAATTTCTTTTGAAACTTTGTGTACATTGTTAACTATGTGTATGTGATTCTGTGATTGTGTATGTGATCTAGTGATGTGCCATAAAAATCTCATAGCATGCCTTAAGTGGTAAAATTTAACACAACTTATCAATGCATATGACACAGGGGGAGCACATCTCGTGATAACTATGATTAACAAAAAGAGGTGTCTGAAATGAATACCAAAACAAAGGGGGAGTGATATGAATTACTAAATTCATTAATAGAAATAACTTGGACAGGGAGAGCACAACTTGAATATCCTTGAGTGGTTCATGGAAATAGGCTGAATTTTACTAGGAAGTATGCTTTTAAGCACCTAAGGATAATTTGTCCCCTTCATTGTTGATGACAAAAAGGGGGAGTAGATATAATAGAACTTAACTTAATTATGAAATGCAAAAAGGGGGAGTAGAACCAATATGGATATTGGATACATTGGAATGCAAAATACGAAATTCATACTCCAAAGTTGAATTAGAAAAGATAAAATTGAAGAATATTGGCTTTAAGATAATTGCCCTTCTGGAAAAGAAAGGGGGAGTCAAAAAGAACTTAGCCTTCAATTATCTTTAGCATCAATATTTCATTTTAACTTGATTCAAATTCAGTTGATATGCTAAAATTGCTCAAGAGCTATTAAGATCAATTTTATGCATAAGGATAGAACTGAAAATTGACTATTTTGAATTATGCACATTGTAGCTAGCTCCAATCAAAACATTAGACTTGTATATCTGATCAAATACTGTGTATATGTTTAAATTTCGAATTTTGCATATACTCAGTGTTTTGTCATCATCAAAAAGGGGGAGATTGTTGATCCCCTAATGGATTTTGATGAATACAAAACACTAGAGTATAATACCATTTATCTTAACAATTTAATTGAGGATTTCATGTGTTTTATTAAGAATATTGTTAAGAAATGTCTAGGCAAGTTCCCATAATTTTTATGGATTTATTGAAGAATTTTTGAGATGAAGAAAACAGATCAGGGACAGCCGAGACGTCTCCTGATTGTCTCAGAGACGTCTTTGGCACAAACAGGAAGAACTGGCACACTTGGAGACGTCCCCGGCACCTGGCGAGGCGTCTCGCAGGGTCGGAGTCGACTCTCTCAGTAGCGGAGTCGACTCTCTCAGTGGCGGCAGAAGGCCGATTTCAAGTGATATGCGCGAGCCGTCCCCACAGTACGCGGAATCGTCCCCGCAAGTAAAAAGCTGAGTTTCCGAGTCGTCCCCGATGTAGCGGAGTCGGCTCTCTCAGGGTTTTCCAGAGGATGTCTTTTTCGGAGTTAAGGCAGCGGAGACGTCCCCTGAAAGAGCGGAGTCGACTCTCTCAGAGAATTCCAGAAGACATGTTTTTCGGAGTTATAACAGCAGAGTCGTCCCCAAGGCAGCGAAGTCGTCCCCATGCAAAAAGTGCAAACAAGCCGAGACGTCCCCGTAAAGTACAGAGACGACCCTCTCAGAAAAACAGAAAAACAAGGATTCAAACGGTACAATTCCAGAGTCGTCCCCGTAAAGTGCCGAGTCGACCCCAAACAAAGTGAAAAGTAAATTTATACAGCCGAGACGTCTCGCGTTGAAGCGGAGACGTCTCCGGAGCGCCTGGGACGCGACTGACAACTTTTGCAGGTCTGATTTGAATTTTAAATCTCTTTTACTTTATCTCTAACGGCTATATTTGCTTTTTGGGCTATAAAAGGGACCTCTTAAGTGCTTCTCAATAACTCTCCACCAACCCAAAGCTAGATCATTTAAGAGAGAAGCAAGAGAGAGAGGTTCAAGGAAGTGAGTGCATTCAAGTGAAGAAATCAAGTGCTTTCAAGTTTCCCAAGTGATTTCAAGCTCAACTACTCTCTTCCGCTCGGGATTCAAAGCTCACACTTAAGACTACGCGATCCACATCGGAAGAATCATCATTTCCCACGCTTCCAACGGCAAAAGGATTCTTCCGGATTTTATTGCTTATCATTGTCATATTTGCTTATTTAGAGCTTTCCAATCTTTTGTAAAACTCTATCAATATTGTGCTTGTTCCAGTCAAGGGACTTGGAACAAGGGAAAGGCGTCCCAAGCCTAAGTGAAATTGGGGGTTATCGGGTTTGTTGTTAGCCCGGTGTAAAACAACGAGTTGGGTAGTGCACTCGCAAAACTACCGGACTGTAATCTTGGATTATATTGGAAATTCCCAAAGGTGCTTTGGGGAGTGGATGTAGGAGCAGTGGAAGCTCCGAACCACTATAAAACCTTGTGTTTGCGATTGACCTTTCTCATTCCTCTTTCTTTACTTTAGTTCATACATTTGTGTGTTTTATTTTTAATTAGGCGAAAAGTTTTAAAACACCCAATTCACCCCCCTCTTGGGTGACCATCTCTGGGCAACATTATCTACCAAGGTCGATAGATTCCATATAGGTGCATACCCTACTCCTACAGTGAACCTACTGTAGCCAATCTGCACTGCATGGATCCATATGTCTAGAGACCATGTGTACGTGTAGTCAAACTACAATAACTTCACTGTGAGTAGCCGAAGCACCGCAGGTCAAATGACCAGTCAGACTACCGCAACATCAAGCAAGTCACTGACGAGTGGATAGACATCCAAGTGACTTCTTGTATTGGTCACGCTCAGTACCCTTGGTCTCTAACAAGCACCTGCACTATTACTTCAGTGTTTCCACACCGTGGACTCGAGTCTCATCCATCCACAGGGAAAGTAATGTGTGCACTGATCTCATCGGATCGTTCACCGTCCTCGTGATGATCCATCGATCAGGAGCATTTAGAAATTTATAACCAATGATACATGGCTCAAATTCTCAACTCTTGAGAATATGCATCATCATCTTATTAATTTCTTGGACGATTCATAGACACATAAACAGTATGAATAAAAAAGATGCCTTTTATTTATTCAATAATAATAAAGTCAAGTACAAATTATGTTCCAGAATTAATAATGTGTCAGCCAGATTGGCTTCTAGGGCATACATCTAACAATCTCCCACTTGCACTAAAGCCAATTAGTCATATATCTTAGTCCCATCTTCTCAAGGTGGGCTTCAGTCTTTTGCTGACTCAGCTGCTTAGTGAACGGATCTGCCATGTTGTCCACAGAGTCTACTCTCTGCACCTCAACATACTTCTTCTCAAAATAGTCGCATATGAGGTGGAAGCGCCGCTCTATATGCTTGGACTTCTGATGAGACCTTGTCTCCTTAGCAAGAGCTATGGCGCCATTATTATCGCAGTAGAGTGTTATGGCATCTGATATCATTACATCCAATTCCGCAATGAATTTCTTGAACCAGAAGTGTGGCCCAGAGATGGTCACCCAAGAGGGGGGTGAATTGGGTGTTTTAAAACTTTTTGTCTAATTAAACAAAAACACACAAGTATATGTGCACAAGTGAAACTAAAGTTGTAACCACAGTCAATCGCAAATACAAAGATTTATAGTGGTTCGGAGCTTCCACTGCTCCTACATCCACTCTCCAAACACCTTTGGAAATTTTTCACTATAATCAGCGATTACAGTCTGGCAGTTTTTCGAGTGAACTACCCAACTCGTTGTTTTACCCCGGGCTAACAACGAACCCTACAATCCCCCAATTTAACCTAGGCTTGGGACGCCTAACCCTTGTTCCAAGTCCCTTGACTAGAACAAGCACAATGTTTGAGAGTTTTACAAGGATTTAAAAGCTCTTAAGAAAGCAAATATAACAATGAGAAACAACAAAACCGGAAGAACCCTTTTTGCCATTGAAACGTGGATGATGGTGGTTCTTCCGATGTGGATCACGTTGGCTTGAATGCGAGCTTTGATTGCCGAGTGGGAGTGAGTAGATGAAGAAGGCTTGAATGCACTTGATTTCTTCTCTTTAAAGCACCAACTCCCTTGAACCTCTTTTTCTTTCTTCTCTCTTGAATGATCTTGTGTTTGGTTGGTGAGAAGTTGTTTTAAAGGCACTTAAAAGCTCCTTTTTATAGTCCTACAAGCAATAGATCCGTTAGACACAAAAATATGGCCGTTTGAAATTCAAACAAACCTGCAAAAGTGTGTCAGTCGTGTCCCAGGCATTCCGGAGACGTCTCCGCTTGAACGCGAGACGTCTCGGCTGTATAGGAATTCTTTTGACGATGTTGGAGTCGACTCGGCGCTTTCTGGGGACGACTCTGGAGAAGAACAGCTCGATCTCTTATTTTCTATTTTTCTGAGAGAGTCGGCTCGGCGCTTTACGGGGATGTCTCGGGATGTTTGTACTTTATGCATGGGGATGACTCCGCGACGTCGGGGACGACTCCGAAGTTTTATCAACGAAAAACAAGTCCTCTGGAAACCCTGAGAGAGTCATCTCCGCGCTTTCTGGGGACGTCTCGGGATGTTTGTGCTTTATGCGTGGGGACGACTCCGCGTCCTTTGGAGATGACTCGCGCGCATCCCTTGAAATCGGCCTTTCTGCCGTCTCTGAGAGAGTCGACTCCGAAAAGTCGGTAGTCGACTCCGACCCTGCGAGACGCCTCGACGGGTGCCGGGGACGTCTCCAGGCGTGCCAGTTCCTCTTCTACGTGCCAGAGACGTCTCTGGAACAAACCGGAGACGTCTCGGCTGCCCTTGATCCGTTTTCTTCATCTAAAAAAATCTTCAATAAATCTTCGAAAAATATAGGAATATGCCTTGACAATTCTTAACAATATTCTTAGTTAAACACCTGAAATCCTCAGATAAATTGTTAATATAAAGGAAATTATACTCTAGTATTTTGTATTCATCAAAATCCATTAGGGGGTCAACAATCTCCCCCTTTTTGATGATGACAAAACACTGAGTATATGCAAAATTTAAAATTTAAACATATACACAGTATTTGATCAGATGTACAAGTATTGTGTTTTGGTTAGAGCTAGATACAGTATGCATAATTCAATATAGTCAACCGTCAGTTCTATTCTTATGCATAAGTATTGATCTTAGTAGCTCTTGAGCAATTTTGGCATATCAACTATCACTTTTAGATTTGAATCAAGTTAAAATGTAAATTAATGAAATATTGATGCTAAAGACAATTTAAAAGCTAAATACTTTTGACTCCCCCTTTCTTTTCCAGAAGGACAATTGTCTTAAAGCCAATATTCTTCAATTTTATCTTTTCTAATTCAACTTTCAAGTATGAGTGTAAATTTTGCATTTTGCATTTTGCATTCCATCCATATTGGTTCTACTCCCCCTTTTTGTCATCAACAATGAAGGGGACAAATTTTCCTTAGGTGCCTAAAACACGATGCCTATTAGAATTTAGCATTCATAATATAATGAAACAATCAATGATTTCCAAGTTATTTCCATCAATGAATTCAGCATTCATTTTACTCCCCCTTTGTTTTGGAATTCATTTCAGACCTTTCAAATGCAGTTATTACAAGTTGTGCTCCCCTTGTTTAATATGCATTGTCAAGTGGGCAAAGTAGTAAAATGATTGCACATTGTCAAGTTTGAATATTCAAAGTATGTTGTGCCATTTCACAGAATTAGAAACATACACCAAGTTTCAAAAAGAAGGGTATGACATTCATATGGTATTACACTCATTTGAAGCCATTACAAGGATAAAAGGCCATTACAAGGATTGATTGCTAATACAAAAGAAGGAGTTTCAAATAAGCCTAGGGTTTTACAAAAAGATGAACCCTAGATGTCCACAAAATGTCCCTCACCGGCGACCACGCTCAATAGCCCCAGCAGCAGCCTCTATAAATCTATTTATTGCATCCATTAGGCTTCTAAAGTGATCTCCCTGAGATTGATTGAGGGCTGTCACTAGTGCTTCAAACTCATGAGTTGCCCTGTCAATCCTTCCTCTAAGTTGGGCAGCCACACTGCCCACATTGCCTTCAGGGCTCGTCAACTTTTGAAGATCATCCGATATGATCTTCAATTCAGCCTGTATCTCACATGATCTTCTAGTTTGGTTTGTTGCCACACAAACCAATTCTGACCCTATAGCTTCCATCTGAATTTTGATTTCCTTCAATTCTTCTAGGAGTGCTTCATGTGAGGTGCAGATGGGAGCTAATTCAGCAGAAATTATTGATCTCATCTCTTCCCTCATCTGCTGGCACATCATAGATGCTAGGGTGTGCATCTGCTCATCTGATAAGGACATCGATCCACAAGCTGGAGGAGGAGGCATGGAAGTGGATGGTCCAGCCGAGCTGGAAGGTACATCAGGAAAGCTCTCCATATGATCTGGAAAAGGCATAGGGCTATGTGGAGGAGAGAGGTGGACAGGCTCCTGATGATGGATCTCAGGCTCTATAGTTTGGAATTTTTTTTTGCAGACCTTAACCCAAGATCCGTCTTTCTTGTGAAACTCCATCCTATGTAATGTGCTCTCGTTGTAGTAATCAGTGTTTCTCAAAGGTTTCTCTGGCTCATTTTTAGGGATAGGAACCTTAAAGTGTTTGAAAAGTAGGGTGAAGACCATCCCATATGGTATGCTAAATCTGGAATACCTATGACATATGGAGATGTAGTTCAACATGAGCCTAGGGAGGTTTAGGGGAATCCCTAGCAAGATGTGGTGCATAATGGCTAAGTCTCGCTCCGAAACGAAATCGAAGCGACCGGTTTTTGGAAACAAGACCCGGTTAATTATGCTCAAAAGCAATCTCATTTCAGCATTGAGGTCTTGGGACTTGATTATGTCAAGAGGACCGCAGTCCTCTCTACCTAGGATTAGGTTTAAGGCAACTTCCCTTTGGGGATGTGAGGTCGGAGCCTCACCGTACTTGGGTATTTGTAACAAGCTAGATAAGATGTCCTCATTGATTTCTACCAATGTCCCTCGGACATATCCGGTGTACCCCGAGCTCCCTAAGGCCAAATTGCTAAAGATTTCTCTCATTAGGCTGGGATAGGTTGACATATTTAGGGAACATAGGTGTTCCCAACCTTGGGCACGGAGTCTCTCTCCAATAGAGAACCCCTCACTAGCTAGGAAATGAAAATCAATGTATCTACCTGTGGTTACTGTGTGATTTGCACAGGAGGGGGTCACGGTTGGCGGAGCAACCGGAGGAGACAGCGCGGAGGACTCTTCCCTCCGTTTCTCGTCGTTTGCCACCCTAGGACGCCTCCCACCCGTACGCCTAGCTTTCTTAGGGGCCATTGATTGGAAATCTAGGGAAATGGGGAGAGATTTTGGTTCGATTTGTGGTGGAGACAAGATGGATGCTAGGGTTGGGTTTCGTTGGGGACGAAGGAAAGCAGCTCGGGACGGCTCGAGCTGTTTCGACCTATTTAAAAAAACATTCATTCTGTCCCCGAGACGTCTCCGCGACTAATGCGAGACGTCTCGCCGGGGGGACGTCTCTGTGATTTGCCAGAGACGTCTCCGGCACTGAAAAATTTCAGAACGATTCCTTTCTTTTCCCAATTTGTTTTATTTAACCTCAATGATTCGTTTAATTTCTTTTGGCGAATATAAAGTGAGCTTGCTTGTGATCCTTCTCCTTAATAATACATCCTATAAAAGCTTGATATTGATTTTTTTTGAGTTATCAATATTGAAATGAGGAATATTTGACCAAATTTCGAATGCCTATGGAATAGGCTCTGAAAATATCTCTATGAAGAGTCCAAGGGAGGGTAACCATCATCCGGAAAGTCAAACAATTCGTCATCTAACTTTGATAGATTCATGTTTTTACTTATTAGGCACTAGGTTTGCTATATGTGACCTCGAAGTGTATTATTAGTTTGAGTAGCATTCACATGTATCTCTAGAGCATTCAAAGCATTGCATATGCTTGACAAGTTAAATCATTTAAGCTATAGTGTTGAAATCAAAAACATGCTTGCATTACAGATTCAATCTACTTGCTAGGATCATACAAGCACAAAGCATTCCTTAAAAAGTTGAACCTATCTTTACAAAGGGGCTTTGTAAAGATATCGGCCAATTGATTTTCAGTGCATACATACTCAATCAATACATCATTTTTCAGCACATGATCCCTTATAAAGTGATGCCTAATCTCTATGTGTTTTGATTTAGAGTGTTGGACAGGATTTTTTGTTAAATTAATTGCACTTGTATTATCACATCTAATTGGAATGTTGTCCATTTTGATACCAAAATCTTCAAGTTGTTGCTTAATCCAAAGAACTTGGGCACAACAGCTTCCGGCTGCAATGTACTCAGCCTCAGCTGTGGACAAGGTAACTGAATTCTGTTTCTTGCTAAACCAAGAAACCAAGTTAGCACCCAAGAATTGACAAGTGCCACTTGTGCTTTTTCTATCGAGTTTGCACCCGGCAAAATCAGCATCGGAATAAGCAATTAAATTCAAATCAGATTGTTTAGAATACCATAAACCTGCATTAGATGTCCCTACTAGATATTTGAATATTCTTTTAACAGCTTGCAAGTGTGATTCCTTAGGACATGCTTGGTATCTAGCACACATACAAACACTGAATAATATGTCTGGTCTACTAGCAGTAAGGTAAAGTAAAGACCCTATCATACCTCTGTACAATTTGCATTCTACACTTTTACCTTTTTCATCTTTGTCAAGCTTGCAACTTGAGCCCATGGGTGTGCTGATTTCCTTTGCATCCTTCATCTAGAACTTCTCCAACATTTCCTTGATATATTTGGACTGACTGATGAAGATGCCTTCCTCTGATTGTTTTATTTGCAGCCCAAGGAAGAAGTTGAGCTCACCCATCATGCTCATTTCAAATTCTCCCTGCATAAGCTTAGCAAACTCTTGACAAAGGCTATCATTAGTAGCACCAAAAATTATATCATCCACATAAATTTGCACAAGCAATAAGTCATTCCCTTTTCTTTTAATGAAGAGTGTTTTGTCCACATTTCCTCTTTTAAACTTATTTTCAATTAGGAAATTACTTAATCTTTCATACCACGCCCTAGGGGCTTGCTTAAGTCCATACAATGCTTTATGCAATTTAAAAACATAATCTGGATGTAAGTGGTTTTCAAAACCTGGAGGTTGTTCTACATAAACTTCCTCCATTATATAACCATTTAAAAAGACACTTTTTACATCCATTTAATAGAGTTTGAAATCCATGAAGCATGCATATGCCAAAAGTAGTCTAATAGCCTCTAACCTGGCAACAGAAGCAAAAGTTTCATCAAAATCTATGCCTTTCTCCTGATTGTAGACTTTGGCTACTAGCCTAGCTTTATTTCTTATTACTATTCCATCTTCATCTAGTTTATTTCTATATACCCACTTGGTGCCTATAATTGAAACATTTGGGTGTCTTTTCATTAGAGTCCAAACTTGATTTCTTTCAAATTAGTTTAATTCCTCTTGCATAGCATTTATCCAATTTTCATCTTTTTCGGCTTCTTCTAGTGATTTAGGCTCTATCTGTGAAACGAATGCAAGATAATTACTAGTGTTTCTTAAAGAGGATCTTGTCCTTACCCCTTGTAAAGGGTCACCAAGGATTAGATCCCTTGGATGACCATGTGCATACCTCCATTCCCTAGGAAGATCTTGATTTCTCGCTGGAGGTTGATCTTCCTCATCTTGCTGAATTGTATTTTCTTTGATTTCATCCTCATGTTGTTTGTCTTGTATGGAGAATTTCTTCATTCTGTCTTCAAGTATACCTGCATCACTATCTTCTTCTTTTCTAGAAGAATCTCCATTAGCTTCATCAAAAACAACATGAATGGATTCTTCAACAACGAGAGTTCTCTTGTTGAAGACCCTGTATGCTCTACTAGATGAGGAATAA
This sequence comes from Phoenix dactylifera, assembly GCF_051530095.1. Lineage (NCBI taxonomy): Eukaryota > Viridiplantae > Streptophyta > Magnoliopsida > Arecales > Arecaceae > Phoenix > Phoenix dactylifera. The sequence goes on from NC_143190.1 coordinate 28,549,526, forward strand.
CCTAAGAAGATCCCCTCATCTGATTTAGCACTAAACTTACTTAGATTGTCCTTTCCATTGTTTAAAATAAAGCAGCGACAACCGAAAACATGAAAATAACTTATATTGGGCTTCTTATTTTTCAACAACTCATAAGGTGTTTTCTTTAAGATAGATCTAACTAAAGCACGGTTTAAAATATGATAGGCAGTATTTATTGCTTCAGCCCAAAAGTACTTTGGTAGATCCGATTCGCACAACATGGTACGAGCCATATCTGCTAGTGTGCGATTCTTCCTTTCTACTACCCCATTTTGTTGGGGTGTCCTAGGGGCCGAAAAATTGTGATTGATACCGTTTTCTTCACAAAATTTTTCAAAATGCTGATTTTCAAACTCGGTACCATGATCACTCCTAATTGCTTTTAGTTTAAGATTAAGTTCATTCGAAATCCTATTATGAAACTTGATAAAAGCGGAAAAGGATTCATCTTTGTGGGCAAGAAATGAAACCCATGTAAAACGTGAAAAGTCATCAACAATTACAAGACCAAACTTCTTACCCCCTAGACTAGCAGTTCTAGTGGGTCCAAATAAATCCATGTGAATTAGTTCTAAGGGTTTTGATGTTGAGACTATGTTCTTAGACTTGAAAGAACTTCTTGTTTATTTCCCTAGTTGACATGCAGCACAAATTTTGTTCTTTTCAAAGTCTATTTTTGGTAGTCCTTTGACCAGATCTTTTGTAATCAATTTAGAAATTAAATCTATGCTTAAGCATGCCCTAACCTACGATGCTATAACCAGCTAGTCTCATTGACCTTGGCATCCATGGCTACAAGACATTGGCCATCCTTCATGGTGAGATCATCAAGATCTACCATGTAAACATTTTCAAGCCTATGTCCCATAAGTATGATCTCATTGTCAATTGGACTACTAATTATGCATAGGGAAGATTCAAATGATACTTTAAAGCCCTTGTCACAAAATTGACTTATACTTAATAAATTATTCTTTAATCCATTAACTAACAATACATTGTCAATAAATGAGGAGGGTGATATGGAGATTTTACCAACGCCAATGATTTGACCTTTAGCATTGTCTCCAAATGTGACTATTCCTCCTTCTTTTGATTTCAAGGTGACGAAAAGACTCCTGTCACCGGTCATATGCCTTGAGCAACCGCTATCTAGATACCACATTCTCTTTTTGCTTCCGGCTGCAAGGCATACCTGCAAAATAATCATGTGAGGCTCTTAGGTACCCAAGTTTTCTTGGGTCCTTCTTGGTTAGTGTAGTTGGTTCCCTTAGGCACCCACATTTTGGTTGTGTTTTTATCCTTTACAAATGTATTCTTATTAGTTTGAATCTTTCTTTGAATGCAAGAATAGGCTTTATGTCCACTTTTCCCACAATAAAAGCATGTAGGTTTTTCAGTTTTGACATCTTTTGCTTTTACAAAAAAGTTCTTTAGATATTTTTGTTGTTTGCTAGTTTTGTATCCGAATCCGGCTTTATTAAAAACAGCTCTTTGATTGGATAGAATAAGATTTAATTTTTCAGAGCTATGTGTAAATTTCTGCACAATTGGTTTGTACTTGTGTAGCTTATCTTTAAGGTCCAAATTTTCTTTAGCCAATTCTTCCTTATCATTTTTAAAGGATTCAACATTTTGTGCAAGTGAAGTATTACTATTGAGTAGGAATTTGACTTTTAGATTTAATTCCTTAATGAGTGTTTTTGCCGTTTCATTTTCAATGCTAAGTTTTGAATTTTTATTCTTTAGGTCAATGATGTTATCATTTTCATAGCTCTCCTTTTCAATCAATAGGTTTTTAATATCATCCTTTAGTTTTTGATTGGAGGCCTTAATGTTAGATGTATGCCCTAGAAGCCAATTTGGCTGACACATTGTTGATTCTAGGGACATAATTTTGTACTTGACTATTTATTATTGAATAAATAAAAGGCATCTTTTTCATTCATATTGTTTATGTGTCTATGAATCGTCCAAAAATTAATAAGATGATGATACATATTCTCAAGAGTTGAGAATTTGAGCCATGTATCATTGGTGATTAATTTCTAAATGCTCCTGATCAATGGATCATCACGAGGACGGTGATCGATCCGATCAGTGCACAGATCACTCTCCTTCTGGATGGACGAGACTTGAGTCCACAGTGTAGGGACACTGAAGTGATAGTGCAGGTGCTTGTTAGAGAACAAGGGTACTGAGCGTGACCAAGACAAGAAGTCACTTGGATGTCTATCCACTCGTCAGTGACTTGCTTGATGTTGCAGTAGTGTGACTGGTCCTTTGACCTGCGGTGCTTCGGCTACTCACAGTGAGGTTATTGTAGTTTGACTGCACACATACATGGTCTCTAGCCATATGGGTCCATGCAGTGTAGATTGGCTGCAGTAGGTTCACTGTAGGAGTAGGGTATGCACCTACAAGGAATCTATCGACCTTGATAGAAGAGGAGTGATCCTATGTGATTTGTTAGACTGAGTTCTAAGACCTTGGCCAGGGCAGTAAAGTGGAGAAAGAGTTTTCCACTATCGAACTCAAGTCGAATAAATCTTGACATATGACAGACGATGGGGTTTGACGAGTTGTCCATGACCTCCGTCCTGTAGGGATCCACGATAGTAGGACTGTATCACACGTTAACTGCACCTAGAGGTTCATCATTCCATTCTGCTGGGTAGCCACTACATGCTGCTAGGTGTCACTGGTGGATGGTGGGACTCATAGGGATTATCTTGATGATCGATAAACCCTAATGAGTTGAGTTGGAATCGTTCCAACCCATTGAAAGGAGTTTTCAATGATATAGTGATAGAGATCACAATATATCTCACTACCAGTCAGAATAGAACCTATGGGGTCACACACACTAGAAGTATTGACCGATCCGATGGTTGAAATCGTGATTAGGAATCACAAGAAATCAATTTGATTGATAAAAAGTTGAAGAAGGAAAAAGGAATTAATTAATTGGACTTGAAACAAGAATCCTACTTCGGGTAGGATTCCTAGAGTCCTAATTGGATTAGGACTGGGAATCCTAGTTGGAGTAGGACTGGAATTCCTATTTGGAATAGGATTCCTACAATCCTAATGAGATTAGGAATTTTGAATTAAAATTGGATTCCTACTTGGAGTAGGATTCCTAGAAATCCTAATTGGATTAGGACTTCGGATTCAAATAGAGTCCTAATTGGATTAGGACTAAAATTAAAATACATCCTAATTGGATTAGGATTCCTTAAGTCTAAATTAATTATTAATCTAATGAATCAACATGACTCCTAATTGGATTAGGATTGAAGAGTTCAATTGAGTCATGATTCATTCAAGTCCTAATTGGATTAGGACTAGCATAGATTGAACCCAATTTGGTTAAGCCTAATTGGATTAGGACTTAACCACATTAGGGCATCCAAATCCTTACCTAATGAGGATTAGGTCAACCATGAAGGAGGGGCACACGCCCCTCCTCCTTTCATATTGCTTGGTGCGGCAACAAGAGGGGCCGGCGCCCCTCTTGGAATTATTTCAAGGGAGCTCCTAAAAGTTAGGAGCTCCACTTGTTATTTAAAGAGGGCTTCATGGGGGCTGACCTAATAGAAGAGAAGGCTTCTTCCTTGCTGCCGTACGCCCCCCTCTTGCTCCTCCTTTGGTTCAGCCGCCATTAGCAAAGGGAAAAGAAGAGGAGGCCTCTCCCTCCTCTTGGTCTTCTTCCTTGGCTTCAACGCGTGTGAAGAGAAGAAGGCTGCGAAGGGATTTGATCTTCTTCCTCTTCTTCATCCTTCTTCTTCCTCCTCTCAAGTGCAATCAAGAGTTGATTGAAAGAGAGGACATCAGCCATCAAAGCTATCTCTGCAAGGGAGCTAGTACCTCGGTGAGATAGAGAGCTTGGATCGGATCCTGCTTCGTGTGGATACCCGTAGAGGCCGGACGTTTGAACGGCTTCAAGCGAACCCTCTTCCAAAACCACGAATTCAGATTTGCGGTGATCATCTACCCGCGCAAGGTGAAGATTTGATCTTCCTATTAGTTTTAAAAGTTTTAATTCTTACCTAATTACGAAAGGTCTCGAAACAACGTTCATGCGATGAACGTTGAACTCGTGCATGCCGATTCCGCTGCCATCTGAAAAATTTTTGAAATATCAGCGGCATGGGCGGGTTCCCAACACTTAAGTTCTTTATTTTTTACTCCTAACATACTACAATCATTCATGAGTTCTTGGAAAGCTTCATATAATTCTTCTAAGGTAAAATCTGTAGTTGAGCTTTGACGTACCTTATCATCGTCGAATGCCATGAAACACAAGTTGGCGGTCTCTTCCTTCTCTTCCTCGGAGGAGGATGTGTCACTACCATCCCAAGTCGCTTTCAACGCCTTCTTCTTCTTCTTTCCATAATGCTTCTTCTGTTGAGGGCATTCGAAACGGATGTGTCCCGGTCTCTTGCAATCATAACATATGATTGGGTCTCTTTCTTTTTCTTTTTTCTTTTTCCAATCATTTCTCCCTCCAAACTTCTTTCTTGGGAAGGTCTTCTTTCTTCTTATGAATTTTTTGAACTTCCTTACTATTAAGCCCAAGTCTTCATCTTCACTTTCTTCTTCACTTCCACTGCTTTCTTCTTCACAAACACTTGAGGTAGCCTTGAGGGCGATTGTCTTCTTCTTTGGCACATCTTCTTCATGTTGCTTCATTGTGAGCTCATGCGTCATCAATGAGCCCAATAGTTCTTCAAGTGCCAAAGTGTTGAGGTCTTTGGCTTCTACGATCGCCGTGACCTTTGCTTCCCAAACTTTTGGCAAGGACCTGAGAATTTTCCTCACAAGTTCTGAGTTAGTATAAGATTTACCCAAATTCTTTAGACCATTTATTATATCAGTGAAGCGTGTGAACATGCATGAAATAGTTTCGTTGGGTTCCATCTTAAATAACTCATATTTGTGAACTAGAATGTTCATTTTAGACTCTTTGACTTGATTAGTACCCTCGTGGGTAACTTCAAGCCTATTCCATATTTCTTTGGCGGAACTACAGGTGGAGACTCTATTAAACTCATTTACATCTAGAGCACAAAATAATGAATTCATGGCTCTAGCATTGAGTTGAACCATCTTAATATCATTCTCATCCCAATCCTCCTCAGGTTTGGGAACCTGAACACCATTAACTATGTGGGATGGTTCGTGTGGTCCTTTGATTATAACCCTCCATAAGGCATAATCTTGTGCTTGAATAAAAATTCTCATTCTTGTCTTCCAATAGGAATAATTTGTCCCATTGAAGAGTGGAGGTCTATTGGTAGCCTGCCCCTCAGCAGGAACGTTGTTGAAGGGTGTTGCCATCTTGATCTTTGGCAAAGACGGTTAGGTCTTCAAGAATATATAGAGCACCTGCTCTGATACCACTTGTTGCCCAGAGATGGTCACCCAAGAGGGGGGTGAATTGGGTGTTTTAAAACTTTTTGTCTAATTAAACAAAAACACACAAGTGTATGTGCACAAGTGAAACTAAAGTTGTAACCACAGTCAATCGCAAATACAAAGGTTTATAGTGGTTCGGAGCTTCCACTGCTCCTACATCCACTCCCCAAACACCTTTGGGAATTTTTCACTATAATCAGCGATTACAGTCCGGTAGTTTTTCGAGTGAACTACCCAACTCGTTATTTTACCCTGGGCTAACAACGAACCCTACAATCCCCCAATTTAACCTAGGCTTGGGACGCCTAACCCTTGTTCCAAGTCCCTTGACTGGAACAAGCACAATGTTTGAGAGTTTTACAAGGATTTAAAAGCTCTTAAGAAAGCAAATATAACAATGAGAAACAACAAAACCGGAAGAGCCCTTTTTGCCGTTGAAACGTGGATGATGGTGGTTCTTCCGATGTGGATCACGCTGGCTTGAATGCGAGCTTTGATTGCCGAGTGGGAGTGAGTAGATGAAGAAGGCTTGAATGCACTTGATTTCGTCTCTTTAAAGCACCAACTCCCTTGAACCTCTTTTTCTTTCTTCTCTCTTGAATGATCTTGTGTTTGGTTGGTGAGAAGTTGTTTTAAAGGCACTTAAAAGCTCCTTTTTATAGTCCTACAAGCAATAGATCCGTTAGACACAAAAATATGGCCGTTTGAAATTCAAACAAACTTGCAAAAGTGTGTCAGTCGCGTCCCAGGCGTTCCGGAGATGTCTCCGCTTGAACGCGAGACGTCTCGGCTGTATAGGAATTCTTTTGACGATGTTGGAGTCGACTCGGCGCTTTCTGGGGACGACTCCGGAGAAGAACAGCTTGATCTCTTGTTTCCTATTTTTCTGAGAGAGTCGGCTCGGCGCTTTACGGGGACGTCTCGGGATGTTTTTACTTTATGCATGGGGACGACTCCGCGACGTCGGGGACGACTCTGAAGTTTTATCAACGAAAAACAAGTCCTCTGGAAATCCTGAGAGAGTCGTCTCCGCGCTTTCTGGGGACGTCTCAGGATGTTTGTGCTTTATGCGTGGGGACGACTCCGCGTCCTTTGGAGATGACTCGCGCGCATCCCTTGAAATCGGCCTTTCTGCCGTCTCTGAGACAGTCGACTCCAAAAAGTCGGGAGTCGACTCCGACCCTGCGAGACGCCTCGGCGGGTGCCGGGAACGTCTCCAGGCGTGCCAGTTCCTCTTCTACGTGCCAGAGACGTCTCTGGAACAAACCGGAGACGTCTCGGCTGCCCCTGATCCGTTTTCTTCATCTAAAAAAATCTTCAATAAATTCTCGAAAAATATGGAAACATGCCTTGACAATTCTTAACAATATTCTTAGTTAAACACCTGAAATTCTCAGATAAATTGTTAATATAAAGAGAATTATACTCTAGTGTTTTGTATTCATCAAAATCCATTAGGGGGTCAACAAGAAGCCTTCCTTAGCAGCTTCAGAGGCAGCGATGTATTCAGCTTCCATAGTAGAATCAGCAATGATCGGTTGTTTAGAACTTCTCCAATTCACCGTACCACCATTGCATAAGAACATATATCCAGATGTTGACTTTCTATCATCGACGTCAGTCATGAAGTCTGAATTTGTGTACCCTTCTACCTTTAACTCTGATGATCCTCCAAAAATCAAGAATAAGTCTTTAGTTCTTCTCAGGTACTTAAGAATATTCTTCACAGCTGTCCAGTGTTCCTCACTTGGATTCGACTGATATCTGCTTGTGACACTCACAACAAGGGCTATATCAGGTCGTGTACATAGCATGGCATATATGAGGCTCCCTATAGCCGATGCATAGGGGATTTTGCTCATGCGTTGAATCTTTTCAGATGTGTTGGACATCTTCTTGGAGAGATGAATTCCATGCCTAACGGATAAGAGACCCCTTTTGGAGTTTTCCATGCTGAACTTTTTCAGCACTTCCTCTATATACATTTTCTATAATAGGCCAAGCATCCTTTTAGATCTATCTCTATAGATCTTTATCCCCAAAATATAGGATGCTTCCCGGGTCTTTCATGGAGCATTCTTTTGATAACCAGACCTTGACCGAGGTTAGCATGGGAATATCATTTTCTATCAAAAGGATGTCGTGCATGTACAGTACGAGAAATACGACATCACTCCCACTAACCTTCTTGTAAACACACAATTTCTCTTTATTTTTTATGAAATCAAACGTTTTGATTGCGTCATCGAAACGAGTGTTCCAACTCCGAGATGCTTGCTTTAGTCCATAAATAGACCTTTGCAGCTTGCAGACCTTGTGATCTCCATCACTGGAAGTGAAAACCAAAGGCTGTTCCATATAGATATCTTCATCAAGATATCCATTCAGAAAAGCAGTTTTCACATCCATCTGCCAGATTTCATAATCATGAAATGCTGCAATGGCAAACAATGTTCGGATGGATTTTAGCATGGCTACAGGTGAAAAGGTCTCCTGATAGTCAATGCCTTCGCGTTGACTATACCCTTTCGCCACTAGCCTTGCTTTATAGGTTTCTACCTTTTCATCCGAACCTATCTTCCTTTTGTAGATCCATTTGCATCCAATAGGTACAATACCTTCTGGTGGATAATGCATGAAGTCTAACTTTGATTTCATAGCTTCCAACCATTTTTCGGAATCGATATTAGATATCGCCTCGTCGTAGGTTTTGAGATCCTGTATGTGATCCCTATCTCCCACTAGGACCATTTTCTTGGTATCCTCTTCTAGCATACCTAAGTATCTATCAGGAGGATGGGAGACCCTACTAGATCTGCGAGGTGGTTGAGGGACATCGTGTACTGGCTCTGTATTAATGGGTTCGATAGGATCCATGACTCGTTGCTTTTCAGAGACTTTCTCTTCAAGCTCAATTTTTCTCCCACTGCCGAGTGGGAGTGAGTAGATGAAGAAGGCTTGAATGCACTTGATTTCGTCTCTTTAAAGCACCAACTCCCTTGAACCTCTTTTTCTTTCTTCTCTCTTGAATGATCTTGTGTTTGGTTGGTGAGAAGTTGTTTTAAAGGCACTTAAAAGCTCCTTTTTATAGTCCTACAAGCAATAGATCCGTTAGACACAAAAATATGGCCGTTTGAAATTCAAACAAACTTGCAAAAGTGTGTCAGTCGCGTCCCAGGCGTTCCGGAGATGTCTCCGCTTGAACGCGAGACGTCTCGGCTGTATAGGAATTCTTTTGACGATGTTGGAGTCGACTCGGCGCTTTCTGGGGACGACTCCGGAGAAGAACAGCTTGATCTCTTGTTTCCTATTTTTCTGAGAGAGTCGGCTCGGCGCTTTACGGGGACGTCTCGGGATGTTTTTACTTTATGCATGGGGACGACTCCGCGACGTCGGGGACGACTCTGAAGTTTTATCAACGAAAAACAAGTCCTCTGGAAATCCTGAGAGAGTCGTCTCCGCGCTTTCTGGGGACGTCTCAGGATGTTTGTGCTTTATGCGTGGGGACGACTCCGCGTCCTTTGGAGATGACTCGCGCGCATCCCTTGAAATCGGCCTTTCTGCCGTCTCTGAGACAGTCGACTCCGAAAAGTCGGGAGTCGACTCCGACCCTGCGAGACGCCTCGGCGGGTGCCGGAAACGTCTCCAGGCGTGCCAGTTCCTCTTCTACGTGCCAGAGACGTCTCTGGAACAAACTGGAGACGTCTCGGCTGCCCCTGATCCGTTTTCTTCATCTAAAAAAATCTTCAATAAATCCTCGAAAAATATGGAAACATGCCTTGACAATTCTTAACAATATTCTTAGTTAAACACCTGAAATCCTCAGATAAATTGTTAATATAAAGAGAATTATACTCTAGTGTTTTGTATTCATCAAAATCCATTAGGGGGTCAACAAGAAGCCTTCCTTAGCAGCTTCAGAGGCAGCGATGTATTCAGCTTCCATAGTAGAATCAGCAATGATCGGTTGTTTAGAACTTCTCCAATTCACCGTACCACCATTGCATAAGAACATATATCCAGATGTTGACTTTCTATCATCGACGTCAGTCATGAAGTCTGAATTTGTGTACCCTTCTACCTTTAACTCTGATGATCCTCCAAAAATCAAGAATAAGTCTTTAGTTCTTCTCAGGTACTTAAGAATATTCTTCACAGCTGTCCAGTGTTCCTCACTTGGATTCGACTGATATCTGCTTGTGACACTCACAACAAGGGCTATATCAGGTCGTGTACATAGCATGGCATATATGAGGCTCCCTATAGCCGATGCATAGGGGATTTTGCTCATGCGTTGAATCTTTTCAGATGTGTTGGGGCACATCTTCTTGGAGAGATGAATTCCATGCCTAACGGATAAGAGACCCCTTTTGGAGTTTTCCATGCTGAACTTTTTCAGCACTTCCTCTATATACATTTTCTATAATAGGCCAAGCATCCTTTTAGATCTATCTCTATAGATCTTTATCCCCAAAATATAGGATGCTTCCCGGGTCTTTCATGGAGCATTCTTTTGATAACCAGACCTTGACCGAGGTTAGCATGGGAATATCATTTCCTATCAAAAGGATGTCGTCCATGTACAGTACGAGAAATACGACATCATTCCCACTAACCTTCTTGTAAACACACAATTTCTCTTTATTTTTTATGAAATCAAACGTTTTGATTGCGTCATCGAAACGAGTGTTCCAACTCCAAGATGCTTGCTTTAGTCCATAAATGGACCTTTGCAGCTTGCAGACCTTGTGATCTCCATCACTGGAAGTGAAAACCAAAGGCTGTTCCATATAGATATCTTCATCAAGATATCCATTCAGAAAAGCAGTTTTCACATCCATCTGCCAGATTTCATAATCATGAAATGCTGCAATGGCAAGCAATGTTCGGATGGATTTTAGCATGGCTACAGGTGAAAAGGTCTCCTGATAGTCAATGCCTTCGCGTTGACTATACCCTTTCGCCACTAGCCTTGCTTTATAGGTTTCTACCTTTTCATCCGAACCTATCTTCCTTTTGTAGATCCATTTGCATCCAATAGGTACAATACCTTCTGGTGGATAATGCATGAAGTCTAACTTTGATTTCATAGCTTCCAACCATTTTTCGGAATCGATATTAGATATCGCCTCGTCGTAGGTTTTGAGATCCTGTATGTGATCCCTATCTCCCACTAGGACCATTTTCTTCGTATCCTCTTCTAGCATACCTAAGTATCTATCAGGAGGATGGGAGACCCTACTAGACTGCGAGGTGGTTGAGGGACATCGTGTACTGGCTCTGTATTAATGGGTTCGATAGGATCCATGACTCGTTGCTTTTCAGAGACTTTCTCTTCAAGCTCAATTTTTCTCCCACTGCCTCTATCAAGGATAAACTGGTTTTTCAAGAAGATGGCATGACGGCTCACCAACACATTGTGATCCTCTGAGACGTAAAAATTGTATCCTAATGACTCTTTAGGATATCCTATAAAACGAGCACTTATGGTCCTAGCCTCTAGTTTGTCCGCCTGTAGTCTTTTGACGTGGGCCGGACATCTCCAAATCTTGAGATGACCAAGACTTGGTTTCTTACCATGCCATATCTCATACGGTGTGGTAGAAACGGATTTAGAGGAAACTCTATTCAGTAGATATACTGCAGTAAGTAAAGCATCTCTCCAAAGAAATATCGGTAGATCAGTGAAGCTCATCATGGACCGGACCATATCTAATAGAGTCTGATTTCTCCTCTCTGACACCCCGTTGAGTTGAGGTGTACCCGGCGGAGTCCATTATGAGACTATGCCATTTTTCTTGAGATAGTCCCGAAATTTCCCACTAAGGTATTCTCCTCTTCGATCTGATCGAAGAGCCTTAAGGGGTTTTCCAGTTTGTTTTTCTACTTCATTTTTGAACTCCTTGAACTTTTCAAAAGATTCAGATTTGTGTCTCATAAGATACACATACCCATACCATGAATAATCATCGGTAAAGGTAATGAAGTACGAATAACGTCTCCTGACTTGCACATCGAATGGGCCACACACATCTGTGTGTACCAGGGTATGTATTTCAGTGGTCCTCTCCCCATGTCCTACAAACGGTAATCTGGCCATTTTTTCTTGAAGACAGGACTCGCAAACTGGATATGACTCGGAAGTCAATGAGCCGAGAAGCCCATCTTTATCCATTTTGTTCATTCTATCCTCTCCAATATGGCCAAGCCTAAGGTGCCACAAATATTTTTGGTTTATCTCATCCCTGGATCTTTTGGATCCTTTGGCACTCACTTCTTGCTCAGACACATTTACAGATACATCCATATGCAAATGATAGAGACTGTCAATCATAAAACCACGTGCGACTATTTTATTTCTGAAATAAATAGAACAGCAGTCTTTGTCAAATGTAAAAACATGACCTTCCTGTGCTAGACATGAAACAGAAATCAAATTTCTGCTTGCAGCAGGTATATAACAACAGTCTCTAAGTAATAAACTAAAATCAGATAGTAATCGCAGAGGATAGGTGCCCACAGCCACAGCAGCAACTTTTGCCTCGTTGCCAACTCGAAGGGTTACCGCACCTTCCGCCAGCCTTCTACTTTTCTTTAGACCCTGCATGGTAGTGCACAGATGAGCACTAGAATCAGAATCTATAACCCAACTAGAAGTAGAAGAAACCATTAGATTAGTTTCAATTATGACCAAGTCTATACCTTCTGAAGGTGTGTCTGCCTTCTTGTTCTCCAGGCTCTCGAGGTATGAAGGACAGTTTCTCTTCCAGTGGCCATCGACCTTGTAGTGGAAACATTTTCCTTTGTCATTGGTCTTTTTCTTTTGAACTTCCTTCTTTCGCTTCTTGTCTTTCTTCTGGTTCTTTGCAGACTTCTTTTTCTTCCAAGTAGACTTTCTCTTGGAACCAGAAGTCAACTCAGCAGCAAGGACATTGCCCCTTGAACCTTTCACGGCTCCCTCAGCAATTACCAACATGTTTAACAGTTCAGTCTTAGTGCATTCAATTTTATTCATGTGGTAGTTTACTATAAACTGTCCAAATGAATCAGGAAGGGATTGAAGGATCAGATCAACTTGCAATTCCTTGTGCATGTTCATACCAAGCTTCTCAAGCTCCTCCAGGTCCTTGATCATAGTCAGACCGTGATCATGGATGGACTACCCCTCGCGCATCTTTGCTTTGAAGAGCCTCTTGGACACTTCAAAACGAGCTGTGCGACTCTGCTCACCATACAACTCTTGCAGGTGTGCTAGTATGTCCCTAGCAGTCTTCATATTCTCATGCTAGCATTGTAGTTCATTGGACGTGGATGCCATGATATAGCACTTGACGCTAATGTCATCGTCTGTCCACTACTCATGCGTCGCACGCTGATCAGCGGTCGGACGTGCTGGTAATGTGGGGATATCATTGTCGATCACATAGCCTATTTTCTCGCAACTCAGAACAATTTTGAGATTTCTATGCCAGTCTCTGTAATTGGTACCGGTCAATCAGTTGGTCTCAAGAATACGAGTCGAAGGGTTTGAGGCTGATATTATGATCTGCAGAGAGTAAAGATTCTAGTTAGACTCTTGTACTTGATTCTAATTTGTTATAGGATCTTTTAGAACAAATGTACCTTCCACTATTTTCTTGAATTCCTCACACTCCTCTGGTAGAAAAACGGAAATCCTACACGACTAGGGTTTCTAGTGGGTACTGCGGTCCCACCGATTTACATGCCACCTCACCTAACAGTTATTGGTGACACATAAATTGATGAATGTACAACTCTTGTACAATGCTTCTCAAGCTTGTTGCAGTGCTACTTGGTCTCTAAGTTATGAAGACCTCATCTAACAGTTATTGGTCCCATTCCTTAGTTAAGTTAGACCCACCGTATAACCGTAGGAATAAAGTTGTCATTGGGTCCTCACCTAACAGTTATTGGTGCCCAACCCCTCCTTTACCCCTACAACATCTCATGTCTATAGAGAGGTCCAGTCCTCCGATGCAACTTGCCCACTGTGTCCAGCCGAGACAAGTCAACATCAGAAAGACCTTAGCAGCTCTACTACGGTGGAAGACCTATGGACTTAATATCGGTTAATCAGGTCTTAGTGTTTGCAACTTGAGCTCTTCATAAGAGGTAATCGAACAATTGGCCAGGTAAGCAGGTGGGAGGCTCCCCTTACTCAGAGAGTAAGGTCCTAATTAAGTAACCACCTTTAATGCTTTCCTAGATACCAATTAGATCAATTAATCTAATATGACTCGCTCATGTTGGTTCACTCTCGACTAGATTGAGGAGGTTTTAGTTTAGGTCTCATTGGGTTTGCTACATCACATGTAAACCTATCTACCCCGCTCTCATTCATATCACATGCAAACGGTATATCGCAGGCAGTTATAATCGCAGCAATAATTAAAGCTAAACTTTAAATAGGTGATGATCATGGATTCTAATTAGGTCATATTACAAGCACATGCACGTCAATCGATCTGTTAGTCTTCAACTCTTGAATTAGTCCCGAGCCTCCTTGATTCGATCCCTGATCAACTCTTCATCCAATCGCCATCAACTGCTCAGATCGCCGTTCATCTCATGTATTGTCTTCAACTTGATCGTTGACGTACATTACATCATAGAAATACAACCAAATAAAAATAATAAATTACATCCCCTTTTAGGAGGCACGCAGGCCTCTCAAAATATCAAATAAGATGCTTGCAAGCATCTGAAAAATTACATGACATTACAGATCACATCGCAGGTCATTACATTTGATACCAAAAGGGTTTGAATCCTATGATCATCACCGCATGCAACAATTATAATTTTCAGATCTAAAATCTAATTGATTATCTTATGACATGGGTTGCTGATCATGCTAAACATGATTCTAAACTTTATAATTCCATTAACAATACAATTAGAATCATCAATTTATCACATAAAAATCAGCATGCAAAAATCAGCAACCTTAAAAAAATCTGCATGCAAAAAAAATTCAGCATGCATAATCTTTCAATTTTTAGATCTAACATGCCTGTTTATAATTAATTCTAATCTTAAACTATGAAGCCTAGGCTCTGATACCACTATTGGGAACCTGCCCATGCCGCAGAAAATTTAAAAAAATTCAGATGGTAGCAAAAGAGGCATAAGCGGGATCATACATTCATCTCATGATAGTTTCATGAACCGTTCGTAGATAGATTAGAATTAAAACTTTTAAAACAATTATGAAGATCAGATCTTCACCTTTGTGCGGGTAGGTGATCACCGCAACTTGATGATCGTGGTTTTGGAAGAGGGTTCGCTTGAAGCCGCAAAAGCGTCCGGCCTCTACGGGTATCCACACGAAGTAGAGGACTGATCAAGGCTTCCTAGTTTCCCCGGGGTGCTAGCTCCCTTGCAGAGACTTCTTTTGATGGCTGATTTCTTTTCTTTTTATTTACTCTTGATTATGCTTGGAAGGAGGAAGAAGAAGAAAGGATCTTTGAAGAAGAACCAAAGGCCAGACACAGCCTTTTCTTTTCCCTGCGTTGGAAGAAGGAAGGGAAGGGGAGGAGGCCGCCAAGGCCTTCTTCTTGTTCTTCCTTGCTTGCGGCTGAAGACCAAAGGGAGGAAGGGGGGCCACGAGTTGGAGAGGAATAGGGCTTCAATGAATGCCCTAGGGTGCCGCCCACTTCTCCTTTTAAAGGCATGAAGGGCTCCTACAAGTTAGGAGCCCTTGACTTATTTCCAAGAGGGGTGCCGGCCCCTCTTGTCTTGCCGCACCAAGGAGGAAAAAGGAGAGGGGCGCAAGCCCCTCCCTCTTGGTTCCTCTTGGTTAGCCCTAATCCTCCTCTAAGGAGGATTGGGATACCCTAATGTGGCTAAGCCCTAATGTAATTAGGCTTAGTCCAAGGGTAAACCAAATTGGATCCAATCTAGGTAAGTTCTAATCCAATTAGAACTCAAATCAATTATGACTCAATTGAACTCTTCAATCCTAATCCAATTAGGAGTCTTATTAATTTATTAGATTAATAATTAATTAGGATTTAAAAAATTTTAATCTAATTAGGACTTATTTAATTTTAGTTCTAATCCAATTAGGACTTTAATTTGAATCCGAAGTCCTAATCCGATTAGAACTCTGGGAATCCTACTCCAAGTAGGAATCCAAATTTAATTCAAAACTCCTAATCTAATTAGGATTGTAGGAATCCTACTCCAAGTAGGAATCCTAGTCCTACTCCAAATAGAATTTTCAGTTCTAATCCAATTAGGACTCTAGGAATCCTACTCGAAGTAGGATTTGTGTTTAAGTCCAATTAATTAATTCCATTATTCCTTCTTCAACTGTTTATCAATCGAATTGATTACTTGTGATTCCTAATCATGATTCAACCATCGGATCGGTCAATACTTCTAGTGTGTGTGACCCCATAGGTTCTATTCTGACTGGTAGTGAGATATATTGTGATCTCTATCACAATGTCATTGAAGACTCCTTTCAATAGGTCGGAACGATTCCAACTCTACTCATTAGGGTTTATCGAGATAATCCCTGTGAGTCTCACCATCCACCAGTGACACCTAACAGCATGTAGTGGCTACCTAGCAAAATAGAATGATGAACCTTTAGGTGCAGTTATCGTGTGATACAGTCCTACTATCGTGGATCCCTACAGGATGGAGGTCATGGACAACTCGTCAAATCCCATCGTCTATCGTATGTGAAGATTTATTCGACTTAAGCTCGAGAGTGGAAAACTCTTTCTCCACTGTGCATTCTGCCCCGGCCGAGGTCTTACGAACTCAGTCTTATAAATCACATAGGATCTCTCCTTATCTACCAAGGTCAATAGATTCTATATAGGTGCATACCCTACTCCTATAGTGAACCTACTATAGCCAATCTGCACTATATGGACCCATATGTCTAGAGACCATGTGTACGTGTAGTCAAACTATAATAACCTCACTGTGAGTAGCCGAAGCACCGCAGGTCAAATGACCAGTCACACTACTGCAACATCAAGCAAGTCACTGACGAGTGGATAAACATCCAAGTGACTTCTTATATTGGTCACGCTCAGTATCCTTGTTCTCTAACAAGCACCTGCACTATTACTTTAGTGTCCCCACACCGAGGACTCGAGTCTCGTCCATCCACAGGAAAAGTAATGTATGCACTGATCTCATTGGATCGATCACCATCCTCGTGATGATCCATCGATCAGGAGCGTTTAGAAATTAATCACCATTGATACATGGCTCAAATTCTCAACTCTTGAGAATATACATCATCATCTTATTAATTCTTTGGACGATTCATAGACACATAAACAATATGAATGAAAAAGATGCCTTTTATTTATTCAATAATAATAAAGTCAAGTACAAATTATGTCCCAGAATTAATAATGTGTCAGCCATATTGGCTTCTAGGGCATACATATAACATGTAGATGAATTAAAGCACAATCTAATTAGCATTAGTCAATTGTGTGATAAAGATTTCAAAGTCACCTTTGAAGCCTCACTATGCACCGTAGCTAATTCAACAAATAATGACACTATTTTTGTAGGACACAGGCGTGGTAATGTTTATATGATAAACTTAGATGAACTTGTAAGAAGTAGTCAATGTCTAGTAGTCACAAATGCAAAAGACAATGAAACTAGTTGGTCATGGCATCGTAAGTTAGGACATGCAAGTATAGACTTAATCTCCAAATTGATTAACAAGGAACTAGTTAAAGGGATACCTAAGATAAACTTTGAAGGAGACAGAGTATGTAGGGCCTGTCAACTAAGAAAATAGACAAGAAGTTCATTCAAGTCTAAAAATGATGTGTCAACTTCTAGGCCCTTAGAATTGCTTCATATGGATCTTTTCGGACCAACTAGGACCACTAGCTTAGGAGGAAAGAAGTATGGTTTCGTAATAGTAGATGACTACACTAGGTACACATGGGTAATGTTTCTAACGCATAAAGATGAAACCTTTCCAATCTTCCTAAAATTCTATAGAAAAGTCCTAAATGAAAAAGGAAGAACCATTATCTCTATAACGAGTGATCATGGGACTGAATTTGAGAATAGACTATTTGAGAAATTTTGTGATGAAAATGGAATCAATCACACTTTCTCAGCACCCAGGACACCTCAACAAAATGGAGTAGTAGAAAGAAAAAATAAAACTCTAGTAGATATGGCCAGAACAATGCTATGTGAGGAAAATCTTCCAAAATACTTTTGGGCTGAAGCGGTGAATACAGCATGCTATATCTTAAACAGAGTTTCCATCAGACCAATTCTTAAGAAAACTCCCTATGAGCTTTGGAAAGGTAAAAGACCAAATATTAGTCACTTTCATGAGTTTGGTTGTATATGCTACATACACAATAATGATAAAAGCAATCTAGGAAAGTTTGATTCAAAATCAGATGATGGAATATTTTTAGGATACTCATTAACTAGCAAAGCCTATAAGGTGTTTAATAAAAGAACTTTGGTTGTTGAGGAGTCAATACATGTAGTCTTTGATGAGAACTCTAGTAATTCACTTAGGATGGATGAACCTGAAGACGACACAGGAATTCTGGAAAATGAGGTTGAAAGAATAACTCTTAAAGATCCATCAAATTCCAACGGTAAAGAAGATATTGGACAAGTTGAAAATCAAGTAGTTGAAAGATTAGATCATAATTTACCTAAAGAGAAGAAATATGCAGCTAGCCATCCCAAAGAATTAATAATAGGCGATCCGGCACTTCAAATTAAAACAAGGGCATCTCTTAAAAATGCAAATAACTACTTAGCCTTTGTCTCTCAAATTGAACCCAAGACTCTAGAAGAAGCAGAAGAAGATGCAAATTGGTAAATACAATGCAAGAGGAATTAAACCAATTTACAAGAAACAATATTTGGGAACTAATTGAAAGACCTAAGAATTATCCTATAATAGGTACAAAATGGGTCTTCAGAAACAAGTTAGATGGAAATAGCATTGTTATAAGAAACAAGGCTAGGCTTGTAGCAAATGGATACAACCGAGAAGAAGGAATTGACTTTGATGAGATTTTTGCTCCGGTAGCTAGATTAGAGGCCATTAGACTGCTGCTTGCTTTTGCTACTTCTATGGACTTCAAAATGTATCAAATGGATGTCAAGAGTGCCTTTCTAAATGGGTATATAACTGAAGAAGTATACGTAGAACAACCTCCAGGATTTGAAGATCACATGTACTCTGATCATGTGTTTAAACTTAACAAGGCACTCTATGGATTAAAATAAGCACCAAGAGCATGGTATGAAAGATTAAGTAAATTCTTATTGAAAAACAAATTCACTAGAGGACATGTTGATACTACTTTATTTCTGAAAAGAAAAGATAAGGACATGTTGATAGTGCAAATCTATGTAGATGACATTATATTTGGAGCTACTAACAACAATTTGTGTCAAGAATTTGCAAAATTAATGCAAAGTGAATTTGAGATGAGTATGATGGGTGAACTGAATTTCTTTTTTGGATTACAAATCAAACAACTAAAGGATGGAATATTTATCAATCAAGCTAAATATGTCAAGAAAATGTTAAGAAAATTTGGTTTGGAAACCAATAAATCCATAGGTACACCTATGAGCTCGTCATGCAAATTGGACAAGGATGAAGCAGGTAAGAGTGTAGACCAAAAGCTCTATAGGGGTATGATTGGATCCCTTTTGTATCTTACCGCTAGTAGGCTAGGTATTATGTTTAGTGTATGCATGTTTGCCAGATTTCAATCAAATCCAAAAGAGTCACACCTACTTGCAGTTAAAAGGATCTTTAAATATCTAGTTGGAACTCAACATATAGGGTTATAGTACTCAAAAGACTCTAGTTTGAAACTAATAGGATACACAGATGCTGACTTTGCATGATGTAAATTAGATAGAAAAAGCACTAGCGGCACATGTCAACTTTTGGGTGAAAACTTAATTTAATGATTTAGTAGGAAGCAAAATTCGGTTGCATTATTAACGGTGGAAGCTGAATATATAGCAGCCGGAAGTTGTTATGCTCAAATCTTATAGATTAAACAACAATTAGAAGACTATGGGATTAAACAAACAAAAATAGCAATTAACTGTGATAATACTAGTGTTATGAATCCCATTCTCCTCCAGATATGTCAAGAAATCACTGGAGAGGTATTCACCACCTCGATCAGATCGAAGTATCTTAATACACTGTCCAGTTTGTTTCTCTACTTCATTACGGTATAATTTGAACATTTCAAATGATTCATACTTGTGTTTCATAAGAAACACATACCTATACCGAGATAGGTCGTCGGTAAATATAATGAAATAGCTGTATCCACCTCTTGCACTAGTGCTCATAGGTCCACATACATCCGAATGTACAAGACCTAATACAGCACCGGCTCGTTTACCTTTTTCAGTAAAAGGCGACTTGGTCATCTTTCCAAGAAGACAAGACTCACAGGTAGGTAATGATTCACAATCATTAATATTTAAAATATCCAGTGAGGCCAACATGTTGATCCTGTTCTTGTTAATATGACCTAGCCTACAATGCCAAAGGTAGATATCAGAGACATCATCAGATCTAGGGCATTTACTTGTAGTGTACATTACACTAACAGGTTGTGACAACACATAAATGCCATTGTTTAATCGTCCATTGATTACTGTAACACCATTCATAATGATATCACAATAATCCTTCTTTATACAAATTTCATAATCGTTTAAGGCCAAATGACCAACGAAAATGACATTCATTAAGAAACTAGGACAATAGTAACATTCACCAAGGGCAATTATGTGAGAATTTGAAATAATTTGAATATTACCTAATGCTAGAACTGGAACAGTTCTTCCATCACCAACATTTAGGAATTTCTCATTGTTACCGAAATTCTCAATGACTTGCAGTCCTTTCAACGTATTATAAATATTAAAAGGACTTCCGGTATCCAATACCCAAGTCATAATATCACATACAGAAAAATTATAGGGTGTTATCATATAACCACATTGACTAGCAACTCTTTGCTGATTTCTCTCATTAGCACTCGAGTTAACCTGATTCTTAATCAAAGGTCTAGTCGGCTCATCACTATCCAATAGTGATAGGGGGAACTTATAAGAGAACATTTCTGCATAAAGGACAAAACCAAGGCCTTATTAGTAAATGAATCAATTAACCCAAAGACATGGATTTTAGTCCAAAGATCCTCCCACTATTTTATACGAATCAGGAGCCTCTACCTCTAATCTAAAGAATTATTCTTAATTCTTTAGTGGGCACTAGAATCCAATAGGCTACACCTGGGTCCGGCTTTGGTCGGTATCAACCCAAATACACCTAAAGGTAGGTTCAAAACAAATTGTTTCAACTAAACAACTTCTAGTGATCATTTTGCCCCATGAAGCACTTCAGCAGGCGTATATCGACACTACTGAAAGTCCCGGTTAGGTCCAACCATTAACATGTAGCAATCAATGCAAACTATCTAATAGATGGTCAAGCCCGACTTTGGCCGGTATCCAACCGGACCACCCATTCCAATAGTTGCAACTGACTCATCATTATTGTATGACAATTCCAATGGCCGATATGCACCAGTGCGCGCACGCGCCTCCAATGTATATAGACGCATTGGACTCATTATCACACAACTAATGGAAGGATATGACGTGGTCATCTCCATTAACCGTATCATTTTATGGACCTAATAATTTAGAGGATTTTTGTAATAAAAAGCTGACTCAATCCAAATCCTCCCACTGACTTCATAAGTCAAGTATCATCGAAAATAGATTCAAGTCAGTGCACCTAAATCAGTCCAACTGATTTTCTTACAGGCTTGGGTCTATTAGAGTCAATCAGAGATCTGATCAAAAGAGATTCACCAAGATGGCCAGGTAAGTGAGATCAGCAGAAGGGTATGCCATTAACTTGACTGGACCGAAACCCAGCAAGTAGCTCCCAATTAAAAACCTACTGATTACAGTTGCCTTTGACACCAACTGGTTTATCAATTTCAATTCTATCAATATCATAACTCAAGCTCAACCACGAAGCCTAAATCAACATCTATTCGGTCTAATCAAAGATATGGACTTGATCAACTACAACTATTGCAAAGATCAAGAGTAATCTTGACCCAATCTAAGAAACATCTTTAATTAGATTAGATCAACTACTCTACCAAGTTTGATTTCAACCATTGAGTCCAACTCAATTGGATTTGTTTTAGCTAACCCATTACCCCATAAATTATGCAATGTCTTAGACGTTCAAATCACATTTAAAGTCTAGGATCTATATCATTACTCAATTCATAATTAAGTATATTGCATTATTCATGTCTTATCTTTGTTTTGCATGCTCCATAACTTTAAATCCTTAAAACACTTCTAAGATTCAAGTTAATCATGCAAACAAACATGTTCATTCATCATATGAATAACATAATGAAATAATTTAATCAGTTTACATCATATGTAAAAGATCACATCTTGCATAGATATTTGATATCACAAAGAACCTAGACGGGCTCTGATACCACTGATGGTGTGCGTGCAGAGGGCTAAGCATGAATTTCAGAAAATTTTTATGCAAAAAGAACGGGTTAAACATTTTAACCCATAACATGCTTGATATTTTAGATATTTTAACTCTGGTACCAGTCGAAGACAGTCTTAACTGCACATCACATGTGGCGCGGGCTCAGTCCCAATACATAGGGTGACACCCGCGCGTGCCTATCAAAGCACTTATCATATGAGCCCCCGGGTGGAGAGCCACGCTTCGTCACACGATCATGCGTGAGAGTTTTTGAAAATCGGATAGTCTCCACTAATCCTTTGCTTTGACACCAAATATCACAAAGCCCTCAGATTCCGAGGACTGTGTGATTCAAATAAATATGCATAAATCACAACTTCTTGTGATTTGAAGATTGAGATCATATCTCAACCGTAAAAGAGATCAGATCTCTTACCTTTAGAAGGGGGTTCCTTCAAGGATGCTTCGCAGCCGCACAAGCGTCCGGCCTCGATGACTCATCCATGCGAAGCTCCGGAATGATCAGCTTCCCGGAGAGTGCTAGCTCGCAGGGAGGCAGAAGGTTGACTGAAAGGGAGAA
Organism: Phoenix dactylifera; assembly: GCF_051530095.1. NCBI lineage: Eukaryota > Viridiplantae > Streptophyta > Magnoliopsida > Arecales > Arecaceae > Phoenix > Phoenix dactylifera. The sequence goes on from NC_143190.1 coordinate 28,572,118, forward strand.
GAAGGAAGAAGATGGACCTTCACAGCTCAAGAACTCCTTCTTGGGCTTTCACCTTCAGAGCTACTCTCTCCTCTCACTCTCTTTCTCTAGTGCTCTTGATCTTTTTTTTTGTGTAGAGAAGAAGGAAGAGGGGTGGCCTATTTATAGGGCAAGAAGAAGGTGAGGTGTCCCCATGAGGTGTTCAATGAGGTATCCTGCCAGGACACATGTCACACATGCAAGAAAAAGAGGTGTCTTGCTCCGCCACGTGTCACGCATGCAAAGGGGTGAGGTGGCCTGAAGGGCGATGTCATGGATGACCTCATGAGGCAGATGAGATCATGGATGACATTAGGAGGACTGTGAGATGTCCAGGCCCGTCACATGTCACACATGCAAGCAAAAGAGGTGTCCTGCCCCGCCACGTGTCACGCATGCAAGCAAAAGAGATGTCCTGCTCCGCCACGTGTCACGCATGCAAAAGGATGAGGTGGTCTGGAGGGCATCGGAATGTGGGTCCCACATACAGTATGTGGGTCCCACATAGGCAGGACGTGGGTCCCATATACACTATGTGGGTCCCACCTAAGCAGGACGTGGATCCCATATACAGTATGTGGGTCCCACATAGGAAAGAAAGTCCTAGCCATACTAGGATCATAATTGATTTTAATCCAATTTGACTCAAGCTAAATCTGATTTGGTTGGAGGCAAATTAGACATTTTCACCAAACCAATTTTGGTGTCAATTACGGTTTTACCAGTTTCAAATCATATTTGAATTTGGTCAAGCCCAATCTCTATTACTAAATCAAATTGAGTCTAATCAGTGATCCAATCACCAATTAACTTCTCCAAGCAACAATTGCTTAGGGCAATCAGTTAATCACATTGACTATTTTACCTCTAGACGATTCTCAATCGTCAATCAGCCATTTGATCAATCCAGAAACTTCTAAGCGTGTGACCTCACAGATTCGAACCTAAGCCAGTAGTACAAGAACACTTCCTGCACTAATCGAAGTAACCATCTAGCAATGGGACTCGACGACCGGATAGGCCGAATAGATGCAAAGCAACATTCTAGAACCTATGGACTATGATTACCGCATAATTCATCCTCTTGACTAGAAAATGCCCAGGGTGGGTTCAGAATTTGTCTACCCTGAAACGATCCATCCGAAAATATGTTTCAATTCAATAAGTCAAGTGATAGTGATTTGACTTTTCCTGGCCAGGGTACTACTTAATTGAAAACACAAGGCATTCACCCTTATTTTTAAGGAAGGTCAATCCCATCTTGATCTGCAACTGACTACCACAAGTACTTGACTGGACCCAGAAATCTTCCGTCGCTGGATTAGAAATTCAGGTAGTCCGGCACCAAAGTACAGTGAGTTGCTTGCAAGCCACCGGTTGCAGTCTCAGGTCTAAAGGATACATATACCCATATCCACTGGGAACAACTCTTGACAAGAGAGAGTCCGTCAATTGGTCACGTTCAGTGAACGTACACTACCATTCACTTGTATACCATACTAGTATCTTTATACTCTTTGGTTTGGAAGACAACCAAAAAATATGATACACAATGACTTACGCCCGATAATACTATCGTCCTATTAATAGTATATCATACGGTCATGAACATTTAAGGACCTGTGTGACAAAATCATATTTCATTACACAAAGCAGTCCTAAGGACTTCATCACATCGGAGTTTGTGAAGATGTTCTGGTGATGAATAAATACCATGTTATTTATAATTGATTCAAATACATTTACAATCAATAATTGATTGGATTTAGGACATAATTCCCAATATCTATTTAATCAATTGATTAATTTTCTAATCACATTAGGATTCCTAATCTCATTAGGAGAATTAATTGATTTGGGAGCATGCATCCTACGACGCCATGTGGACTTTAAAGTCCGCATAGTGTGAACATGACTTGAGTCATATTCTGTTAGAAAACCCCGATCATGCCGCTGAAATTTAAAAAATTCAGATGCAGCGGAAGAGGCATGTGCGGGATCAACCGTTCATCGCATGAACGTTGTTTAAAAACCGTTCGTAGATAGATAAGGATTAAAAACTTTTAAATAACATTAGAAGATCAGATCTTCACCTTCGTGCGGGTAGATGATCACCGCAAACTGATGATCGTGGTTTAGGATGAAGGTTCGCTTGAAGCCGTTCAAGTGCCCGGCCTCTACGGGTATCCACACGAAGCAGAAAACCGATCCAAGCTTTCTATCTTCCCGGGGTGCTAGCTCCCTTGCAGAGATTACTTTGATGGCTGATATCCTCCCTTTCAGTCAATCCTTGATTGTGCTTGGGAGGAGGAAGAAGAAGGATGAAGAGAAGAAGAGGAACGAAGCCCTGCAGCCTTCTTTTTCTTCCTTGCGTTGGAACCAAACGGTGGAGGAAGAAGGAGGCCACCAAGATCCTTTTCTTCCCTTTGTTGTTGGTGGCTGAAAAGAGAGGAGAGGAGGGTGGCCACGTGATGGAGAGAAGGAGGGCTTCACATATGAATTAGGTCAGCCCCCAAGCCTCCTCTTAAATAGCATCAAGGGCTCCTATTTGGTTTAGTCCAAATCATGAATCAATTGGGTTCAATCTATGCTAGTCCTAATCCAATTAGAACTTGAATGAACCATGACTCAATTGAACTCTTCAATCCTAATCTAATTAGGAGCCATCTTGATTCATTGGATTAATAATTAATTGGGACTTAAGAAATCCTAATCCAATTAGGACTTGTTTAATTCTAGTCCTAATCCAATTAGGACTCTAATTTGAATTCGAAGTCCTAATCCGATTAGGACTCTAGAAATCCTACTCCAAGTAGGAATCCAAATTTAATTCAAAACTCCTAATCTAATTAGGATTATAGGAATCCTACTCCAAGTAGGAATCCTAGTCCTACTCCTAATAGGATTTCCAGTCCAAGTAGGAATCCCAGTCCAAGTAGGATTCCTGTCCTAATCCAATTAGGACTCTATGAATCCTACTCCAAGTAGGACTCCTAGTCCTACTCCAAATAGGATTTTCAGTCCAAGTAGGAATCCCAGTCCAAGTAGGATTTCTAGTCCTAATCCAATTAGGACTCTATGAATCCTACTCCAAGTAGGACTCTTGTTTTAAGTCCAATTAATCAATTTCCTTTGTTCCTTCTTCAACTTATTATCAATCAAATTGATTACTTGTGATTCCTAATCACGATTCAACCATCGGATCGGTCATTACTTCTAGTGTGTGTGACCCCATAGGTTCTACACTGACTGGTAGTGAGATATATTATGATCTCTATCACAATATCGTTGAAAACTCCTTTCAATAGATTGGAACGATTCCAACTCTACTCTTTAGGGTTTATCGATCATCGAGATAATCCCTGTGAGTCCCACCATCCACCAGTGACACCTAGCAGCATGTAGTGGCTACCCAGTAGAATAGAATGATGAACCTCTAGGTGCAGTTATCGTGTGATACAGTCCTACTATCGTGGATCCCTACAGGACGGAGGTCATGGATAACTCGTCAAACCCCTTCGTCTGTCATATGTCAAGATTTATTCGACTCGAGTTCGATAGTGGAAAACTCTTTCACCACTTTATATTACTGCCCTGGCCAAGGTCTTAGAACTCAGTCTAACAAATCACATAGGATCACTCCTCTTCTATCAAGGTCGATAGATTCCATGTAAGTGCATACCCTACTCCTACAGTGGACTTACTGCAGCCAATCTACACTACAAGGACCCATATGACTAGAGACCATGTATACGTGTAGTCAAACTACAATAACCTTACTGTGAGTAGCTGAAGCACCGCAGGTCAAAGGACCAGTCATACTACTGCAACATCAAGCAAGTCACTGACGAGTGGATAGACATCCAAGTGACTTCTTGTGTTGGTCATGCTCAGTACCCTTGTTCTCTAACAAGCACCTGCACTATTGAGGATGATAGTGTCATTTTGATGATTAACAAGCAATTATCTAGAGTATATTATAAGTTAAATTGATACTTCATTTATAAGTTCATTACTCTCAGTATATTTGTATGAATTGATATAGATACATGTCTTTGTTCATTTGAATGAATCTAACCTTGAGATGCAGCAAAGTGTAGATTGAGTCGACCCAAAGGATGATTGGGTCGACCCCAGCACATCAAGAAGTCATTTGGCACACTTCTGCAAAATTGGCACAGATGAACAGTGAGTTGGGTCGACCCAAGGTAAGCATGAGTCGACCCAAACTTCAAGAACCTCAAAACATGAAAGAAATATGTTCTCTGGATTTACTGAGAGGGTCGACCCAAACAGTGGTTGAGTCGACCCAAGCTTGAGTCGACCCAAACCCTGAGAGGGTCGTGAAAGAGTAGATGCCCTACAAGCCAATCGCAATATGTATTGCGAAGGGTTTTTCTTTTGATTTGTCCAAATCATGTACATGACATTTAAATATGAATAAAGGCGTTATGTTTTATCATATGCTGTTGATTATATTTATGATAAACTCCTTAGATTAGGGCAATGGTTTTAAGACTATGATGAGATCATACTAGTGAGACTTAAAATCCTAAAATCCTAATCTTAAATATTCCCAGTCATTGGTACATTGAGTCGGGGATCAATGATTACCGGAAAGACTGGCATGTCTTATGTATGCTCGATGCAGAGGATGATTGATCTCACAATCATTTGTGTGGAGACACTAATACAAAGATATGGGTGCTCATTAGAAGAATGAGTTCACTGAATTGACCTACAAAGAGAAATCTTATGAAGTCTTACTTACATGTCAAAAGATGATTCTCTTAGTGGGAGTTGTGCAACTGATCCTTTGACCTGAGATCACCATGGTATCTTGTGCACATGAACCTATGTTTTGGTTTACACTCATTCATGACAATAAGTTATGTACGAGGTCTTCTGGATATGGTAGATTGTGTACGAAGATTATGAGTAGATCAACAAGGAATTAATCACTTCTAGTAAGAGAAGATAGCATCCTATTTATTCTAATCATATGATAATTCAGGAAGCCTTTGATCAAAGCAGAATGAAAATTAGAAAGAGTTTCTAATGTTTCATTATTTGAATTATCATTAAAAGATTGAGAAAAATATGAATATGAAATTGAGTTTGACATATATTCATACTCATATACATATTTGGGATGCAGTTTGATTAAAGGATTGAATTGCATAGTAACTTGCCACTGAAGGGTATTTTTGGTATTTCCACCAAATTCCATATTTTCCGGGTAGACATGACACGTTGCTAGACGTCAATCTTGTCTTATAGGTTTGATCGAATTAAAGAGTTTAATTCGATCACCAATTAGAAAGGATTCTAATTGTTAAGTTCGGGTTCGCGCAGTTTGGACTTAAATCGATTAGAAGAGTTCTAATCAAGTTGGGTCAACTCGCACTCACACCTATTGCTGGCTAAGTATGGAACCCAATGGGTCACACACAAGAAAACTTATCAAGGGTCTAATTGGATTAGATCATGTTTGCAAGATAAACATCCTAGCAGGTGTTGCAAACCTTAGCTCCTGATTCGAACTGGATTCGAATCTGATTCGAACTGGATTCGAATCTGATTCGAATTGAATTCGAATCTGATTCTTAATTGATCTAATTTGATTAGATCATATTCTAATATGGGTTAGCCAAGAGTTGGCTCCTAATTGGCTTGGTTTGAGTCTAATTGGATTAGATTTGATAAATCATTCATTTTTGACCGTTGGATCAACATTTGGATGAAGAGATGGATCAAATGGATGGCACCATGAATTGGAGCCATTGGATTTTCATCATAGGATGATGGGAGATCATGATGACGTGATGGATATCATTGGGAGGCGTGGAGATGAAAAATAGGTGAAGGAAAGAGAGAGAATACGTGAAGATTAAATGGATAAGGATGAACCATTTATTTGATCTTATCCATTCTCTCTCTTCTCTCTTCATCACGCCTAAGGGATATATGGCGCCTTCTTTCATGGCCTTTGGATCATCATCAACCCTTGATGAATGGATAAGGTTGGTTCCTATTTTTCTTGCGTGAGAAGAAGTGAAAAAAGGGAAGAGTACGGCGCATTTTCATGAAGAGGTGCTTAGGGAATCAAGCGCCACATCATAAGCGCTTGATCTTATCATAACCACTTTTGATACGCCTCTCCCTATTTTTGTGGCGCCTTCTCTCCTCTTATCACGCCCCATCTGAAGGATGTGTGGATGGGATGCATCCTTTGGTGATGCATCCCCACGCCATCTATAAATAGGAATGCTCCCGGTGTTTTCTAATCATCGAAAATCAATCCAACTCTCTCTCTCTCATATCCCTTCTTTCTTACATTAGTTTCTTTTTTTCTAACATTGCTTCTAGTGTGTCCTAAGCCAAGACAAGGTGGTCTTCCTTAGGACAAAAGGATTAGAAGTGATTTTAGAAGGCTAAAGAAAAATAGAAAGGAAGGAAAGCAAGCCATTAGAGTTCTTTAGAAGAATTCTGCATTAAGGATCAAAAGTCTTTGGAGCTAAAGTCTTGATCAAGTTTTCGTGTGGATCACCATTGGAGGGCGGACACTTGGACGCCTCGTGGAGATTGTACACTTTGGATTAGCGTTTGAGGTATTCTACTAATTCTGTATTTATTTTATATTATTTGATTGTAATCATTAAGGTGATCTAGGCTTAAAAGGGTTTCATGCATAGGGACTTTATTAAGAAAATTTTAAAATCCCTAGCTTCCGCTGCCCATTATGACATGCTAGAACCCTACAGTGGTATCAGAGCTATCCTTAATTGGTTCAATCAAATAATAATGCATGATATATGATTATTAATTTACTATGAGATAGTAATGTCATATGCTTAATGAAATGCTGAAATATATGATTCATATATGATATGATATGTAATAAAATGTCATGATATGAAATTTTCCATTTGAAAATATGTTGAAGCATGTTAATTAGTTGCTTATGATTTATACATGCTATGAGATAGCTATGATGCATGATAACTTATTTTAGATATGTTAAATATATGTTACAATTAAAGAATGTGCTAGAGACTAGTAAGCCCTCAATAAAAATTATATTAAGTCATAGTGTTAAAAAATTTTGAGCTAACCCATTCTAGAACAATTAATCTAATTGGTGTCTAAGGAAAGCACTAAAGGTGGTTACTTAATTAGGACTTTACTCTTTGAGTAAGGGGAGCCTCCCACCTGCTTACCTGGCCAATTGTTTGATTGTCTATTATGGAGAAGCTTAATATTGATATAACACTATTGATAGCCTTCCTTCATGCCTCGATATTATTATGTCAAGATCCATGCTAGTTTGTTGTGCTAACACAAAACTTGCAATGGGGACTGATGTTATACTGTCTTGGTGCATTAAGATGCTTATGGCATATTTTAATATATTGCCTTGTTGTGTAACCACAAGGGCAATATTATTCGAATATGACTATATGGAAATGAAGGGTTTGACTTAACTAAAATATTATTGTTTGTTGTGCTAACACAAGGCAATAAGTATTTTAAGAGGACAAGATAAAGTTGAGAATTGCATGAGATGCAATTGGAAAGAGTTTCCTACCTTTGAACTCATAAGAGTTTGTTGTGTAAACACAAGGCTTTTTATAATGAATTAGGATCTCAACCCTACTAAGAAAAATTATATTTTCACGTTTATCATAGGAGAGGGCTATGATATTCGATAAAAATAGTAGGAGACAAATTAGATTAAAGTCCTTATCTAGTTGCAAACATGTCATCATGATTGGTCTGCTTATATTAGTTATGTTCTTGCATATGTAGAATTATTAAATGGCTTCACTTTCACTAAGAGGCATCTTAGATGCCAACAAGTTGACCGGACCAAATTATGTGGACTGGTTGAGGAATTTAAAGATAGTACTCACTCAGAAGAAAATTTCCTATATACTTGAAACCCCTGATCTTGGAGATCTAGGGGATGATGCTACAGAAGAGGAGGTTGCCACACATAAGATGTGGAAAAATGACAGTTTGACTGTCAAATGTATCATACTTGCCTCTATGAGTAATGAATTACAGAGGCAACATGAAGGCATGGACACTCAATCCATACTTCTCAATCTAAAAGAGTTGTATGGAGAACAAAGCAGGACTGCTAGGTATGAGATATCTAAGCAGTTGTTCCGTGCTAGAATGAATAAAGGAACTCCAGTGCAAAACCATGTTCTTATGGTTATAGACTTAATCACTAGATTAAGTCAATTAGGTTTTGCTATGGATAGTGAGCTCAGTCAGGATTTGATCCTGCAATCACTGCCTGATTCATTCTCTCAGTTTGTTGTGAACTTTCACATGAACAAGCTGAACACCTCCCTGCCCGAGCTGTTAAATATGCTCAAAACAGCTGAAGGCCATATTAAGAAGGATAAAGGTCCACTCCTTCTTATAGATGGCACCTCTAAGAGAAAATCGGGCAATAAGGGTTCTAAGAAACGATTGAACCCTAAGAGTAGCATCAAAAAGAAAAAAGGAAAGAAAAACTCCGGATCAAGTACCTGTTTTCATTGCGGCAAAGCTGGCCACTGGAAAAGGAATTGCAAGAGTTTTCTTGCAAGTATGAAGACCGATGCAAGAGTTGCATCAAAAGGTATGTTTATGTTACATGCCAACTTGTCATTAAGTTCTTCAAATTCAAATTCATGGGTATTGGATACCGGCTGTGGTTTTCACATTTGCAAATCTTTGCATGGACTACAGAAAATTAAAATTTTGAAGAAAGGTGACTTCGAGCTGTATGGCGCTGGAGGAGAGTCCATCCAGGCTGAAGCTGTTGGAACCTACAACTTGGAGTTACCTTCGGAAGAGCTTCTACAATTAGAAGATTGTTATTATATGCCCAAAATTATTAGAAATGTAATTTCCATTCCTTTGTTGTTAAAGAAAGGATTTGAAATTAATGGAAAGGGCAATGGTTGCTCTATTTATTTTTCTAATAAGCATCTTTGCAATGGCATTATGGAAAATGGTCTTCTTGTTTTATTACTTAATGACAATGTCTTTCATATTAATAAAAGCAATAAAAGAAAGAGAGAGGAAGTAAATAACACCCTTCTTTGGCATTGCCGACTTGGTCACATAAGTGAATCAAGAATCAACAAGTTATACAAAGAAGAGTTCTTTGATCCTTATGATTATGAATCATTAGGAACTTGTGAATCTTGTCTTATGGGTAAAATGACTAAGTCTCCATTCACTGGACATGGAGAAAGGGCAAGTGAGTTATTAGGACTTATACACACAGATGTATGTGGTCCTATGACAACTCCAGCTAGAGGTGGATACTCTTACTTCATCACATTCACTGATGATTTATCAAGGTTCGGATATGTGTATCTTATGAAACATAAATCCGAAGCTTTTGATAAGTTTAAAGAGTATCAAAGTATGGTTGAAAAACAAACCGGAAAGTGTATTAAAATCCTTCGATCTGATCGAGGAGGTGAATACCTTTCTAGTGAGTTTTTAAATCATCTTAAAGAAAAGGGCATTCTCTCTGAATGGACACCTCCGTATACGCCACAATTAAATGGTGTAGCTGAACAGAGGAATCGTACTTTATTAGATATGGTACGGTCCATGATGTGCTTTACTGATCTTCCTATTTCCTTCTGGGGTTTTGCCCTAGAGACTGCTGCACTAATATTAAACAGGGTACCTTCTAAGTCTGTACCTAGCACTCCATATGAGATATGGAGAGGAAAGAAGCCTAATCTTGAGTATATTAAGATATGGGGTTGTCAAGCTTATGTCAAAAGAAATTTTGGACACAAGCTAAGTGCTAGATCAGATAAATGTATTTTTATAGGTTATCCTAAAGATAGTATAGGATACATCTTCTATCATCCTACCGAACAAAAAGTTTTTGTAGGTAGGCATGCCATTTTCTTAGAAAAAGAGTTTATCTTAGAAAAGGGCAAGGATAGAAAAATTGAACTTGAAGAAGTTCAAAACCTACAAATAGAAACACAAGAAATTCTTCAACCAGATGTACCCATTGATGAGGTACAACCACAACACACATCTCCTCTCCGAAGGTCAGATAGAGTGCGAAGAGCACCTGAGAGGTATGGGTTCATCATTGAGAATGATGAAGCCCACATTGTTCAGAATAATGATCCTCTGACCTATTCGGAAGCTGTCATGAGTAGTGACTCTGACAAATGGCTAGAAGCCATGAAATCCGAAATAGATTCTATGTATACCAACCAAGTATGGACTTTGGTTGATGCACCAGAGGGTGTAAACCCTATAGGTTGCAAATGGGTCTATAAGAAAAAGATTGGAGCAGATGGCCAAGTAGAAACCTACAAGGCTAGATTGGTGGCAAAAGGTTTCAGGCAAAAGCAAGGAATTGACTATGATGAAACTTTTTCGCCAGTAGCTATGCTCAAATCTATTCGGATTTTGCTTGCAATAGCTGCATACTATGATTATGAAATCTGGCAGATGGATGTCAAAACCGCCTTCCTTAATGGTTATCTTGAGGAAGAGGTTTACATGACACAGCCAGAAGGATTTGTCTCAAGTAAGAGAGCAAATCAAGTATGCAAGCTTAAGAGATCCATTTATGGATTAAAGCAAGCATCGAGGAGTTGGAACATCCGTTTTGATACAACAGTCAAAGAGTTTGGTTTTATCAAAAATGTGGATGAACCATGTGTGTACAAGAAGACTAGTGGGAGTGCCATTGTCTTCTTAATATTGTATGTAGATGACATACTGATCATTGGAAATGATATTCCAATGTTACAATCGGTCAAGACTTGGCTGTCAAAAAGCTTTTCCATGAAAGACTTGGGAGAAGCATCCTATATACTTGGTATAAAGATCTATAGGGATAGATCTAAAAGGATGCTAGGCTTGTCCCAGTCTAGGTACATAGATAATGTGCTGAAAAGATTCAGCATGGAAGAAAGTAAAAGAGGTTATTTGCCTATGAGTCATGGCATACGTCTCTCTAAGAAGATGTCTCCTAAGACATCTGAAGAGAGGAATAGAATGAATTCTATTCCCTATGCTTCGGCAGTAGGATCGATTATGTATGCTATGCTATGTACTAGGCCTGATCTTGCTTATGCCTTAGGCATAACAAGTAGATTTCAGGCTGATCCAGGAGAGGATCATTGGATAGCTGTGAAAAATATTCTTAAGTACTTGAGAAGGACTAAAGATATTTTTCTAGTTTATGGAGGATCTGAGTTGAAACTAGAAGGATTTTCTGATTCTAGTTTTCAATCAGACCCAGATGATAGCAAGTCCACTTCAGGGTATGTCTTTACCCTAAATGGTGGTGCAGTGAGCTGGAAGAGTTCCAAACAGCAAACTGTAGCTGACTCAACTACTGAGGCAGAATACATTGCTGTAAGTGAAGCCGCTAAGGAAGCTATCTGGATGAAGAAGTTCATCTTTGAGTTAGGAGTAGTTCCCGAGATTGCTGGACCAGTCCCAGTTTATTGTGATAACACTGGAGCTGTTGCTCAAGCGAAGGAACCAAGGTCTCATCACAAATCCAAGCACATTCTAAGACGCTTCCATCTTGTTCGAGAGATTGTCGAGAGACAAGACATAGTCATTGAACGAGTAGACACCAAGAACAACCTAGCAGACCCGTTCACTAAAGCTCTACCACAACAGCAGTTCGATCGCCACCTCGATTGTATGGGGATAAAATATAAGAGCGATTGGCTTTAGTGCAAGTGGGAGATTGAAAGAGTAGATGCCCTACAAGCCAATCGCAATATGTATTGCGAAGGATTTTTCTTTTGATTTGTCCAAATCATGTACATGACATTTAAATATGAATAAAGGCGTTATGTTTTATCATATGCTGTTGATTATATTTATGATAAACTCTTTAGATTAGGGCAATGGTTTTAAGACTATGATGAGATCATACTAGTGAGACTTAAAATCCTAAAATCCTAATCTTAAATATTCCCAGTCATTGGTACATTGAGTCGGGGATCAATGATTACCGGAAAGACTGGCATGTCTTATGTATGCTCGATGCAGAGGATGATTGATCTCACAATCATTTGTATGGAGACACTAATACAAAGATATGGGTGCTCATTAGAAGAATGAGTTCACTGAATTGACCTACAAAGAGAAATCTTATGAAGTCTTACTTATATGTCAAAAGATGATTCTCTTAGTGGGAGTTGTGCAACTGATCCTTTGACCTGAGATCACCATGGTATCTTGTGCACATGAACCTATGTTTTGGTTTACACTCATTCATGACAATAAGTTATGTACGAGGTCTTCTGGATATGGTAGATTGTGTACGAAGATTATGAGTAGATCAACAAGGAATTAATCACTTCTAGTAAGAGAAGATAGCATCCTATTTATTCTAATCATATGATAATTCAGGAAGCCTTTGATCAAAGCAGAATGAAAATTAGAAAGAGTTTCTAATGTTTCATTATTTGAATTATCATTAAAAGATTGAGAAAAATATGAATATGAAATTGAGTTTGACATATATTCATACTCATATACATATTTGGGATGCAGTTTGATTAAAGGATTGAATTGCATAGTAACTTGCCACTGAAGGGTATTTTTGGTATTTCCACCAAATTCCATATTTTCCGGGTAGACATGACACGTTGCTAGACGTCAATCTTGTCTTATAGGTTTGATCGAATTAAAGAGTTTAATTCGATCACCAATTAGAAAGGATTCTAATTGTTAAGTTCGGGTTCGCGCAGTTTGGACTTAAATCGATTAGAAGAGTTCTAATCAAGTTGGGTCAACTCGCACTCACACCTATTGCTGGCTAAGTATGGATACCAATGGGTCACACACAAGAAAACTTATCAAGGGTCTAATTGGATTAGATCATGTTTGCAAGATAAACATCCTAGCAGGTGTTGCAAACCTTAGCTCCTGATTCGAACTGGATTCGAATCTGATTCGAATTGAATTCGAATCTGATTCTTAATTGATCTAATTTGGTTAGATCATATTCTAATATGGGTTAGCCAAGAGTTGGCTCCTAATTGGCTTGGTTTGAGTCTAATTGGATTAGATTTGATAAATCATTCATTTTTGACCGTTGGATCAACATTTGGATGAAGAGATGGATCAAATGGATGGCACCATGAATTGGAGCCATTGGATTTTCATCATAGGATGATCGGAGATCATGATGACGTGATGGATATCATTGGGAGGCGTGGAGATGAAAAATAGGTGAAGGAAAGAGAGAGAATACGTGAAGATTAAATGGATAAGGATGAACCATTTATTTGATCTTATCCATTCTCTCTCTTCTCTCTTCATCACGCCTAAGGGATATATGGCGCCTTCTTTCATGGCCTTTGGATCATCATCAACCCTTGATGAATGGATAAGGTTGGTTCCTATTTTTCTTGCGTGAGAAGAAGTGAAAAAAGGGAAGAGTACGGCGCATTTTCATGAAGAGGTGCTTAGGGAATCAAGCGCCACATCATAAGCGCTTGATCTTATCATAACCACTTTTGATACGCCTCTCCCTATTTTTGTGGCGCCTTCTCTCCTCTTATCACGCCCCATCTGAAGGATGTGTGGATGGGATGCATCCTTTGGTGATGCATCCCCACGCCATCTATAAATAGGAATGCTCCCGGTGTTTTCTAATCATCGAAAATCAATCCAACTCTCTCTCTCTCATATCCCTTCTTTCTTACATTAGTTTCTTTCTTTCTAACATTGCTTCTAGTGTGTCCTAAGCCAAGACAAGGTGGTCTTCCTTAGGACAAAAGGATTAGAAGTGATTTTAGAAGGCTAAAGAAAAATAGAAAGGAAGGAAAGCAAGCCATTAGAGTTCTTTAGAAGAATTCTGCATTAAGGATCAAAAGTCTTTGGAGCTAAAGTCTTGATCAAGTTTTCATGTGGATCACCATTGGAGGGAGGACACTTGGACGCCTCGTGGAGATTGTACACTTTGGATTAGCGTTTGAGGTATTCTACTAATTCTGTATTTATTTTATATTATTTGATTGTAATCATTAAGGTGATCTAGGCTTAAAAGGGTTTCATGCATAGGGACTTTATTAAGAAAATTTTAAAATCCCTAGCTTCCGCTGCCCATTATGACATGCTAGAACCCTACAGGTCGACCCAAAGGCAAGGCAGAAAAGAAGACAGAAAATGGTTTTCTGGAATTACTGAGAGGGTCGACCCAAGAAGAAGTTGAGTCGACCCAAGTGAACTTTGAGTCGACCCAAAGAATGGTTGGGTCGACCCATGGGAAGGAAGGCTGAAATTCAAGTTTCTGTGTTTTCTGAGAAGGTCGACCCAAGGAATGTTTGAGTCGACCCAAGTGAAAGTCGGGTCGACCCAAGGACAGGTTGAGCCGACCCAAACACGGGCTGAAGCATAACGGCTAGTTCTGCAGATGTACTTTTTGTCCTTCCCAAGGTCAGTAACGGCTAGTTTTTCAAATCTAACCATTGGGGCTTGTCCAAAGGATGTGGGAAGTTATTTAAAGGGGCACTATTCATCAGATAGAACAACTTTTGAAAGAGATATCAAAGAGTACACAAGAAAACAAAAGTGCCCTAATCTTCTTCATTCAAGTGCTTAATTCAAAAATCAAAGAAAGGGGTTGAGCAGATTCAAAGAGTCATCAAGAGCTCCATCCTCTCTTGAAGAGTGAAGCATCCTTGACAAAGAAGAGCAAAGCCACTTCAAAGCGATAAATACTTTTTAACTCTTCTTTGTAGTTAATATTGTTTCATTTGCTCATTTAGGAGTTTGAATCTTTCTTTTTGTTTGTCAAACTATTTGTAAAGGTTGGTTGGTGAGCCCGGAAAACCAACGAAGTAGGTTGATTGGTAAACCCAGAAAACCAATTGTAAAGGTTCGTTGGTGAGCCCGTAAAACCAACAAAGGTTTTTGGTGAATCCGAAAAACCAAATTGTAATGGTTCGTTGGTGAGCCCGTAAAACCAACAAAGGTTTTTGGATTGTGAGTCCGGAAAACAATCCAACTGTAATCCGCGAGATTATAGTGAATTCCCAAGGGGTCGCTTGGGGAGTGGACGTAGGTGCTAAGGAGAGCACCGA
Organism: Phoenix dactylifera; assembly: GCF_051530095.1. Lineage (NCBI taxonomy): Eukaryota > Viridiplantae > Streptophyta > Magnoliopsida > Arecales > Arecaceae > Phoenix > Phoenix dactylifera. Next base: position 28,587,240 of record NC_143190.1, read on the forward strand.
ACCACTATACTTTGTGTTGTTTGTGTTGTGAATTGCCTTAGCTTACTAACCATCTATTTGACTTGAGTAAGATAGTTTAAATTTAAAAGAAACCAATTCACCCCCCCTCTTGGCTTGTCACCTTAGGCAACAACTATCACTTCAGTGTCCCTACACCGTGGACTCGAGTCTCGTCCATCCATAAGGAAAGCGATGTGTGCACTGATCAGATCGATCACCATCCTCGTAATGATCCATTGATCAGGAGCATTTAGAAATTAATCACCAATGATACATGGCTCAAATTCTCAACTCTTGAGAATATGTATCATCATCTTATTAATTCCTTGGACGATTCATAGACACATAAACAATATGAATGAAAAGAATGCCCATTTATTAATCAATAATAATAAAGTCAAGTACAAAATTATGTCCCAGAATTAATAATATGTTAGCCAGATTGGCTTCTAGGGCATACTTCTAACAATCTCCCACTTGCACTAAAGCCAATCAGCCATAAACCTAAGCCCCATCTTCTCAAGATGCACTTCAGTTTTCTGCCGACTTAGCTGCTTAGTGAATGGGTCCGCCATATTTTCTGTGGAGTCTACTCTCTGATCCTCTACTTATTTCGTTTCGAGGTAGTCGCTTATTAGGTTAAATTGCCGCTCTATGTGCTTCATTTTCTGGTGAGACCTTTGGCTCCTTAGCTAGTGCTATGGTGCCTTTGTTATCGCAGTAGAGTGTTATGACATCTGATGACATTACACCTAACTCTGCAATGAACTTCTTAAACCAAAAGATTTCCACTGCACCCTTAGAGACGGCTTAACATTCAGCTTCTAAGGTAGAATCTATAATGATCGGTTGTTTGGAACTCTTTCAATTTATTGAACTACCATTGCACATATTCTGATGTAGACTTTCTATCATCAATATGTGTGCATCCTTCTACCTTTAACTCTGATCTTCTCCCAATGACCAAGAACATGTCCTTAGTTCTTCTCAAGTACTTAAGACTGTTCTTCACAGCTATCTTGCACTTCTTGCCTGGATTTGACTGATATATGCTCGTGACACTCACAGCATGTACTATATCAAATCACGTATATTGCATGGTATATGTGAGGCTCCCTATAGCCGAAGCATAAGGGATCTTGCTCATCTGTTGAATCTCTTCATATGTGTTGGGGCACATCTTCTTGGAGTGATTTATCCCATGCCTAAGGGGTAATAATCCCCTTTTAGAGGTCTTTCATGCCGAACCTCTTCAGCACTCCCTCTATGTACATATGCTGTGATAGGACAAGCATCCTCTTAGATCTATCTTTATAGACCTTAATTTAAAATATAGGATGCTTTCCCAAGGTCTATCATGGAGAATTCCTTACACAACCAAAACTTGACCTAAGTTAGCATGGAAATATCATTGCCAATTTGAAGGATATCATCCACGTACGATACGAAGAATGCAATAGTCCTCCCACTAACTTTCTTATAGACACATGGTTCCTCTTCGTTCTTGATGAAATCAAACGATTTGATTATATCGTTGAAACGAGTGTTCCAACTCCGAGATACTTGTTTTTGTCCATAGATGAACCTTTGCAGCTTACAGACCTTGTGATCACCATCATCGTATCATGATATGCTGCAACAGCAAGCAATATTCGAATGGACTTTTGCAATGCTACAGGTGAAAAGTATCCTTATAATCAGTGCCTTCGCACTGACTATAACCTTTCGCCACTAGCCTTGCTTTATAGCTCTACCTAGCCATCCAAACTTAATGTTCTCTTGTAGATCCATTTACACCCAATAGGTACTATACCTTCTGGTGGATCCACTAAGATCCAGATTTGGCTGGAATGCATGGAGTCCATCACTAACTTCATCGCTTCCAGCCATCTCTCGGAATTGATGTCTAACATCGCCTCGTTGTAGGTTTTAAGATCCTTACCTTGATCCCTATCTCTCATGAGAAACACTTCCTCTACATCCTCTGTAAGCATACCTAAGTACCTTTCAGACGGACGGGAGATCGTACTATATTTTTGAGGTGGAGGAGGTACTACGTGTACTGGCTTAAATAGGTTCTATAGGCACAATGGCTCGTTGCTGTTTAGAGACTTTCTCTTCAAGCTCAAATTTTCCTCCCACTGTCTCTGTCAAGGATAAACTATTTCCATGAAGATAGCATCTAGGTTCACAAACACTTTGTGATCCTTTGGGACGAAAAGTCGTATCCTAATGACTCTTTAGGATATCCAATAAAACGAGCATTAATTGTCCTATCCTCTAACTTGTCCGCCTGTTGTCGCTTGACGTGGGCCGGACATCCCCAAATCTTGAGATGACCAAGACTCGGCTTCTTACCATGTCATATCTCATATGGTGTGGTAGGAACGGACTTTAGAGGAAATTCTATTCAATAAGTAAATAGCTGAAAATAGGGCATCTATCTAAAGAAACAAGGGTAAATCAGTGAAGCTCATCATGGATTGGACCATATCCAATAGAGTCCGATTCCTCCTCTCCGACACTCCGTTGAACTGAGGTGTACCAGGAGGAGTCCATTATAAAACTATACCATTCTCCTTGAGATAATCACGGAACTCTCCACTAAGGTATTTATCTCTTCAATCTGATCGAAGAACCTTAGTGAGTTTTTCTGTATATTTTTCTACTTCATATTTAAACTCTTCGAACCTTTCAAAAGTTTCAGATTTGTGTATCATACACATATCCATATCGTGAGTAATCATCGGTAAATGAAGTAAAAAATTATAACCCCTAGCCTGCACATCGAATGGGCAACACACATCAGTGTGTACTAGGATAAGTATTTCAGTGGACCTCCCTGTGTCCTACAAAGGATAACTTGGCCATCTTTCCTTGAAGGCATCACAAATCAAATATGACTCGAAAGTCAATGAGCCCAAAAGCTCATGTTTCTCCAATTTGTTTATTCTGTCTTCTCCTATATGGCCAAGCCTGAGGTGCCACAAATACTTTAGTTTTATCTCATTTTTGGATTTATTAGATCCTATGGTATTCACTGTTTGCTCAGATATATTCACAGATACATCCATATGTATGTGATAGAGACTGTCAATCATAAAACCACATTGAACCTAATTTATTTCTCAAATAAATGGAATAGCAGTCTTAAAAAGATCTTTCTGTGCTAAGATACAGAAATCAAATTTCTGCTAGCAACAGGTAACAGTTCCTAAGTACCCTGAGCATATCGACATACCTTCTGAAGGTCTGTCACCCTTTATGTTCTTTATGCTTTCCATGTATGTAGGACAGTTCCTCTTTCAATGGCCGTCCATGATGCAATAAAAACACTTTTCCTTGCAATTGGCCTTTTTCTTGGAACTTCCTTACTTGGTGTTTTCTTAGTCTTCTGCTTCTTCGCAGGCTTTTCTTCTTCCAAATAGACTCTCTCTTGAAAGTAGAAACCAACTTGACAGCGAAAACGATGCCCCTTGAACTTCTTCAAGGTCCCTAAGGTAGTTACCAATTTATTTAATAATTCTATTTTAGTGCATACAACCTTGTTCATATGGTAGTTTACTATAAACTATTCATATGAAGCTGGAAGGGATTGCGGGATCAAATCCGTTTGCAATTCCTTGTGCATGGTCATGCCAAGCTTCTCTAAGTTCTTTATCATGGTCAAACCATGATCATGGACAGACTGCCCATCGTGCATCTTGGCTTTGAAGAGCCTCTTGGACACTTCAAACCGAGCTGCATGACTCTGATCACCATACAACTCTTGCAGGTGATTTAATATGTCCCTGGCAGTCTTCATGTTCTCATGCTGGCATTGTAATTCATTGGACATGGATGCCATTGTGCAGCACCTAACCTCATTGTCATTGTTCGTCCACTTTAGCATGCGTCTTACGCTGATCAGTGATCGGACAGATTGGTAACACGGGGATTCCATGGTCTAGCACATACCCGAATTTCTCATAATTCAAAACTATTTTTGAAATTTGCTGAGCCAATTTTTATAATTGGGTTTGGTCAAACGGTTGTTCTATAGGATATGAGTTAAGAGTCTAGAAGCTGACTTTATAATTCTCAGAGAGTAAAGATTCTAGTTAGACTTTTGTACTTGATCCTAATCTGTTCTAAGGTCTTTTAGAACAAATGTAACTCCCACTATTTTTTCGAATTCCTCACACTCCCCTGGTAGGAAAACGGAAATCCCACACGACTAGGGTTTCTAGTGGGTACTGCGGTCCCACCGATTTACATGCCACCTCACCTAACAGTTATTGGTGACACATAGATTGATGAATGTACAACTCTTGTACAATGCTTCTCAAGCATGTTGCAGTGTAACTTGGTCTCTAAGCCATGAAAACCTCACCTAACAGTTATTGGTCCCATTTCTTAGTTAAGTCAGACCCACCGTATAACCGTAGGAATAAAGTCGTCATTGGGTCCTCACCTAACAGTTATTGGTGCCCAACCCCACCTTTACCCTACAACATCTCATGTCTATAGAGAGGTCCAGCCCCCCGATGCAACTTGCCCACTGTATCCAGCCGAGACAAATCAACATCAGAAAGACCTTAGCAGCTCTACTACAGTGGAAGACCTATTGACTTAATATTGGTTAATCAGGTCTTAGTGTTTGCAACTTGAGCTCTTCATAAGAGGTAATCGAACAATTGGCCAGTAAGCAGGTGGGAGGCTCCCCTTACTCAGAGAGTAAGGTCCTAATTAAGTAACCACCTTTCATGCTTTCCTAGACACCAATTAGATCAATTAATCTAATATGACTTGCTCATGTTGGTTCACTCTCGACTTGATTGAGGAGGTTTTAATTAAGGTCTCAATTGGGTTTGCTACATCACATGTAAACCTATCTACCCGACTCTCATTCACATCACATGCAAACGGCACATTGCAGGCAGTTATAATCGCAGCAATAATTAAAGCTAAACTTTAAATGGGTGATGATCATGGATTCTAATTAGGTCGTATTACAAGCACATGCACGTCAATCGATCAATTGGTCTTCAACTCTTGAATTGGTTCCAAGCCTCCTTGATTCGATCCTTAACCAACTCTTGATCCAATCGCCATCAACCACTTAGACCCCTGCTCATCTCATGCATCATCTTCAACTTGATCGTTGACGTACATCACATCACAGAAATACAACCAGATATAAAATAAAAACAAAAATAAATTACATCTCCCATTTAGGAGGCACGCAGGCCTCTCAAAACATTAAATAAGATGCATGCAAGCATCTGAAAAATTACATGACATTACAGATCACATCGCAGGTCATTACATTCGATACCAAAAGGGTTTGAATCCTATGATCATCACCACATGCAGCAATTATAATTTCCATATCTAAAAACTAATTGATTATCTTATGACATAGGTTGCTGATCATGCTAATCATGATTCTAAACTTTGTAATCACATTAACAATGCAATTAGAATCATCATCTTATCATATAAAAATCAGCATGCAAAAATCAGCACCCTAGAAAAAATCTGCATGCAGAAAATTTTCAGCATGCATAATCTTTCAATTTTCAGATCTAATAAGCCCACTAATAATTAATCCTTACCTTAATCTACTAAGCCTAGGCTCTGATACCACTGTTAGAAAACCCCGATCATGCCGCTGAAATTTAAAAAATTCAGATGCAGCGGAAGAGGCATGTGCGGGATCAACCGTTCATCGCATGAACGTTGTTTAAAAACCGTTCGTAGATAGATAAAGATTAAAAACTTTTAAATAACATTAGAAGATCAGATCTTCACCTTTGTGCAGGTAGATGATCACCGCAAACTGATGATCGTGGTTTAGGATGAAGGTTTGCTTGAAGCCGTTCAAGTGCCCGGCCTCTACGGGTATCCACACGAAGCAGAAAACCGATCCAAGCTTTCTATCTTCCCGGGGTGCTAGCTCCCTTGCAGAGATAACTTTGATGGCTGATATCCTCCCTTTCAATCAATCCTTGATTGTGCTTGGGAGGAGGAAGAAGAAGGATGAAGAGAAGAAGAGGAACGAAGCCCTGCAGCCTTCTTTTTCTTCCTTGCGTTGGAACCAAACGGTGGAGGAAGAAGGAGGCCACCAAGATCCTTTTCTTCCCTTTGTTGTTGGTGGCTGAAAAGAGAGGAGAGGAGGGTGGCCACGTGATGGAGAGAAGGAGGGCTTCACATATGAATTAGGTCAGCCCCCAAGCCTCCTCTTAAATAGCATCTAGGGCTCCTATTTGGTTTAGTCCAAATCATGAATCAATTGGGTTCAATCTATGCTAGTCCTAATCCAATTAGAACTTGAATGAACCATGACTCAATTGAACTCTTCAATCCTAATCTAATTAGGAGCCATCTTGATTCATTGGATTAATAATTAATTGGGACTTAAGAAATCCTAATCCAATTAGGACTTGTTTAATTCTAGTCCTAATCCAATTAGGACTCTAATTTGAATTCGAAGTCCTAATCCGATTAGGACTCTAGAAATCCTACTCCAAGTAGGAATCCAAATTTAATTCAAAACTCCTAATCTAATTAGGATTATAGGAATCCTACTCCAAGTAGGAATCCTAGTCCTACTCCTAATAGGATTCTCAGTCCAAGTAGGAATCCCAGTCCAAGTAGGATTCCTGTCCTAATCCAATTAGGACTCTATGAATCCTACTCCAAGTAGGACTCCTAGTCCTACTCCAAATAGGATTCCCAGTCCAAGTAGGAATCCCAGTCCAAGTAGGATTTCTAGTCCTAATCCAATTAGGACTCTATGAATCCTACTCCAAGTAGGACTCTTGTTTTAAGTCCAATTAATCAATTCCCTTTGTTCTTTCTTCAACTTATTATCAATCAAATTGATTACTTGTGATTCCTAATCACGATTCAACCATCGGATCAGTCATTACTTCTAGTGTGTGTGACTCCATAGGTTCTACTTTGACTGGTAGTGAGATATATTATGATCTCTATCACAATATCATTGAAAACTCCTTTCAATGGATTGGAACGATTCCAACTCTACTCTTTAGGGTTTATCGATCATCGAGATAATCCCTGTGAGTCCCACCATCCACCAGTGACACCTAGCAGCATGTAGTGGCTGCCCAGTAGAATAGAATGATGAACCTCTAGGTGCAGTTATCGTGTGATACAATCCTACTATCGTGGATCCCTACAGGACGGAGGTCATGGATAACTCGTCAAACCCCTTCGTCTGTCATATGTCAAGATTTATTCGACTCGAGTTCGATAGTGGAAAACTCTTTCTCCACTTTATATTACTGCCCTGGCCAAGGTCTTAGAACTCAGTCTAACAAATCACATAGGATCACTCTTCTTCTATCAAGGTCGATAGATTCCATGTAAGTGCATACCCTACTCCTACAGTGGACTTACTGCAGCCAATCTACGCTACAAGGACCCATATGACTAGAGACCATGTATACGTGTAGTCAAACTACAATAACCTTACTGTGAGTAGCTGAAGCACCGCAGGTCAAAGGACCAGTCATACTACTGCAACATCAAGCAAGTCACTGACGAGTGGATAGACATCCAAGTGACTTCTTGTGTTGGTCACGCTCAGTACCCTTGTTCTCTAACAAGCACCTGCACTATCACTTCAGTGTCCCTACACTGTGGACTCGAGTCTCGTCCATCTATAAGGAAAGCGATGTGTGCACTGATCAGATCGATCACCGTCCTCGTGATGATCCATTGATCAGGAGCATTTAGAAATTAATCACCAATGATACATGGCTCAAATTCTCAACTCTTGAGAATATGTATCATCATCTTATTAATTCCTTGGACGATTCATAGACACATAAACAATATGAATGAAAAGAATGCCCATTTATTAATCAATAATAATAAAGTCAAGTACAAAATTATGTCCCAGAATTAATAATGTGTTAGCCAGATTGGCTTCTAGGGCATACTTCTAACATATTCATCCTACGACGACATGTGGTCTTTAAAATCCGCACAAACCTTGGTTTAATCAAATTGACCCAATCATGAACCCAAATCAATTTGGGTCGAACCCAATTTGATTTAGCTCATTAAATCAGCCCAATTGCAATCCAATTGCAATCAATTCTACTTAAGTCTTCTTCCATTAACTCACTAACACTTAGTGGGTTAATTCAATCACCAATCATATTGATGATTGATTTCTATTATGATTCTAATTCACAATTATGATAGTCTAACTAATTAAATCCTCTATGTGTGTGACCCCGTAGGTTCTATTCTGACTGGTAGTGAGACATATTGAGATCTCCATCTCAATATCACTGAAACTCCTTTCAGTGGACTGAAACGATTTCAGTTCTACTCTTAGGGTTCACTGATCACCAAGTGAATACCTTTGAGTCTCACAATCCACTAGTGACACCTAGCAGTATGTGGTGGCAACCCAGCAGAATGGAATATCTAAATCTCTTGGTGCAGTTAGTGAAAGTGAACCCTAGGTTCTTCGGTGTTTAGCATGCTGAATTTTTTTTTTTTTGAAAACCATTGCTGAACCTGATCGGGTTGCCTACGTACCCCTTCATAAGGGGGATCAAGCCATAAGTAGTTCTTTTTAAGTTTCAAAAATACAGCGGAAAAATCGAATCAAACAATTAATTCATGCATGCTTACAAGATCAAATCTAGAAATCAGCACCTTAAGAACACATAGGATTATGCCGGAATCGTTTAAATAATTATGCTAAAACTTTCATGCATGATTAACTATCAGATCTGAAAGTAAATATTCTATTTCGATTAATCTCCGAATATCCATCGAATGGATTCTAGAGATATCTCCATGAGGAACCTCAAAGGAGGGTAAAACCTCGGAGAATCGGACCTAGATCCTGACACCAAATAAAAGATTAATGTAGGAGTAATACCTTTTATGATGGATGAAACTTGTGGATCTGATCCTCGACTTCGCAGCCACGCACATGAATGGCCTCTACGAGAAGTCCATGCGAAGTTCCTGAAGAGATCTAATCCTGCAGAAGTGCTAGCTTGCGCAGAATTTCTTGAGGCTGAAATTTGATCTTTCCAACGCTATCAACTTTTGATCCGCCTTCTTGGAAGAACTTGGAGGAAAGGTTTAGAGAGATTGAAGAGGACTTAGATATGATCTAAAGACTCTTATCAGGGACCCCTAACACTAATGGCGCGATGGACTTAGAGGAGGAAGAAGTCAGCTAGATTGAATGCAGAATTTTTCCATGCATGAACTAGGGTTTCTCTCTTTTCTTTTTCCTTTTTTCTTCTTCTTTTCTCTCTTTTTTTCCTTGAATTCGACCACCAGCTGATGGAGTGAAATGTACTCCTACACTTCACCTGTGTGGCATACCAGTGTCTCCACACTCCTTGGTTAAGAGGACAACCAACGTATATGTCACACAACGACCTAATCTCGATAATGTTGTCGTCCTTGTAACAACATATCATTTGGTCGCGAACTAGTTTAAGGACTCGAAGATAAATCCTCCTTTATCATTTATAAGTCCTAAGGACTTCATCATATAAGAGTTCATTTAAAGATGTAAAATGATGAATAATGCCAAAAAATATTTTATTGATTTGTCAATTCATTCAATCATCAACATGCTGACGATTGACATTTAGGATACAATTCCCAACAGTTAGCGTATGATACAGTCCCTCTATCATGGATCCCGACGTGACGGAGGTTATGGATATCTCGTCAAATCCCATCGTCTGTCATATATCAAATTTATACGACTTCTAGTTCGAGATATGAAAAACTCTTTTTCCAAAATACCTGACCAGAAATTTATCAAACTCAGTCTCATAAATCACATAGGATCACTTCTAATCTATCAAGGTCGATAGATCCCATCTAGATGCAACCCTATTCCAAAATGAACCTACTGCAGCCAATCCGCACTACAAGGACCCGAATGACTAGAGCCCAAGTTCACATGCTCGTCAAACTACAGCAACCTCATAGCGAATAGCTGAGGCATCGCAGGTCAAAGGACCAGTCATACAACTGCAGCATAAGTAGTCACTGACGAGTGGATAGACATCCATGTGACTACTATCTTTGGTCATGCTTAGTACCTTATTCTCTAACAAGTACTTGCATAATCACTCCAGTGTCTTTACACCATGGACTCGAGACTCGTCCATCTGACTAAGTGATTTGTGCACTAATCTCACCGGATCGATCACTGTCCCTCGTGATGGATCCATCGATCAGGAGCATTTAGAAATTAATCCCTAATGACACATGCCTCAAATTCTCAACTCCTTGAAATTATGTGTCATCATCTATTACTTTCTTGGACGATTCATGGACACATACAAACATGAATGAAAAAATAAATTGCCCAATCTTATTTATTAATAAGTGTCAAATTATAAATTTATGCCCCAGATTACAAATATACGTCAGCCACGTTGGCTTCTAGGGCATACTTCTAATAATCTCCCACTTGCACTAAAGCCAATCAGACATATATTTAAGTCCCATTTTTTCAAGATGAACTTCTAATTTCTTCTAACTCAGCTGCTTAATGAATGGGTCCGCCACGTTCTCAGTGGAGTCTACTCTCTGCACCTCTACATATTTCTTTTCGAGGTAGTCGCGAATTAGATGAAATCGCCGCTCTATGTGCTTGGACTTCTAGTGAGACCTCGGCTCCTTAGCCAGTGCTATGGCGCCGTTGTTATCGCAGAAAAGAGTTTGGCATCTGATGACATGACTCCTAGCTCTTCGACAAACTTCTTGTACCAGAACGCTTCCTTCGCAGCATCCGATGCAGCAATGTACTCTGCTTCCATGGTAGAATCTGCAATAATCGGTTGCTTGGAACTCTTCCAATTTACCGATCCTCCATTGCATAAGAATACATATCCTGATGTAGACTTTCTTGTTAGATGTATGCCCTAGAAGCCAATTTTGGCTGACACATTATTAATTCTAGGACATAATTTGTACTTGACTTTATTATTATTGAATAAATGAAAGGCATCTTTTTCATTCATATTATTATTGTGTCTATGAATCGTCCAAGGAATTAATAAGATGATGATGCATATTCTCAAGAGTTGAGAATTTGAGCCATGTATCATTAGTGATTAATTTCTGAACGCTCCTGATCGATGGATCATCACGAGGACGGTGATCGATCCGATGAGATCAGTGCATAGATTACTTTCCTTATGGATGGACGAGACTCGAGTCCACAGTGTGGCGACACTGAAGTAATAGTGCAGGTGCTTGTTAAGAACAAGGGTACTGAGCGTGACCAACACAAGAAGTCACTTGGATGTCTATCCACTCGTTAGTGACTTGCTTGATGTTGCAGTAGTGTGACTGGTCCTTTAACCTGCGATGCTTCGGCTACTCATAGTGAGGTTATTGTAGTTTGACTGCACAAATACATGGTCTCTAGCCATATGGGTCCATGCAGTGTAGATTGGCTGCAGTAAGTTCACTGTAGGAGTAGGGTATGCATCTACAAGAAATCTATCGACCTTGATAGATAAGGAGAGATCCTATGTGATTTATAAGACTGAGTTAGTAAGACCTCGGCCGGGGCAGTATGCATAGTAGAGAAAGAGTTTTCCACTCTCGAACTTAAGTTGAATAAATCTTGACATATGACAGACGAAGGGGTTTGACCAGTTATCCATGACCTCCGTCTTGTAGGGATCCACAATAGAAGGACTGTATCACATGATAACTGCACCTAGAGGTTCATCATTCTATTCTACTGTGTAGCCACTACATGCTGCTAGGTGTCACTGGTGGATGGTGGGACTCACAGGGATTATCTCGATGATCGATAAACCCTAATGAGTAGAGTTGGAATCGTTTCAATCCATTGAAAGGAGTTTTTAATGATATTGTGATAGAGATCACAATATATCTTACTACCAGTCAGAGTAGAACCTATGGGGTCATACACACTAGAGGCATTGACCGATCTGATGGTTGAATCGTGATTAGGAATCACAAGTAATTAATTCGATTGATAATAAGTTGAAGAAGGAACAAAGGGAATTGATTAATTGGACTTAAAACAAGAGTCCTACTTGGAGTAGGATTCGTAGAGTCCTAATTGGATTAGGACTAGGAATCCTACTTGGACTGGGATTCCTACTTGGACTGGAAATCCTATTTGGAGTAGGACTAGGATTCCTACTTGGAGTAGGATTCCTATAATCCTAATTAGATTAGAAGTTTTGAATTAAATTTGAATTCCTACTTGGAGTAGGATTCCTAGAGTCCTAATCGGATTAGGACTTCAAATTCAAATTAGAGTCCTAATTGGATTAGGACTAGAATTAAACAAGTCCTAATTGGATTAGAATTTCTTAAGTCCCAATTAATTATTAATCCAATGAATCAAGATGACTCCTAATTAGATTAGGATTGAAGAGTTCAATTGAGTCATGGTTCATTCAAGTTCTAATTGGATTAGGACTAGCATAGATTGAACTCAATTGATTCATGATTTGGACTAAACCAAATAGGAGCCCTAGATACCTTTAAAAGGATTTGAAAGGAGGTGCCCTAATGATGTGTGGAAGCCCTCCTCCTCTCCAACTTGTGGCCACCCTTCTCCCCTCTTGTTTTCACCCGCCAACAGCAAGAGAAAAGAAGAGGAGGCGTCTCCCTCCCCTTGGGCTTCTTCCTTGGCTTCAACGCATGAGAAGAGAAGAAGGCTGCCAAGGGCTTTGATCCTCTTCATCTCTTCATCCTTCTTCTTCCTCCTCCAAGCACAATCAAGGGTTGATTAAAAGGGAGGACATCAGCCATCAAAAGTTATCTCTGCAAGGGAGCTAGCACCCCGGGGAGATAGAGAGCTTGGATCGGTTCCTGCTTCGTGTGGATACCCGTAGAGGCCGGGCACTTGAACGGCTTCAAGCGAACCTTCATCCAAAACCACGATCATCAGTTTGCAGTGATCATCTACCCGCACAAGGTGAAGATCTGATCTTCCTAAAGGTTCTAAAAGTTTTAATTCTTATCTATCTACGAACGGTTTCTTGAACAACGTTCATGCGATGAACGGTTGATCCCGCGCATGCCCCTTCCGCTGCCATCTAATTTTTTTTTGAAATATCAGCGGCATGGGCGGGTTCCCAATAGTGGTATCAGAGCCTAGGCATCGTAGATTAAGGTAAGAATTAATTATCTAAAGGCTTATTAGATCTGAAAATTGAATGATCATGCATGCTGAAAATTTCTGCATGCAGATTTTTTCTAGGGTGCTGATTTTTTACATGCTGATTTTTATGTGATAAAAAGATGATTCTAATTACATTGTTAATGAGATTATAAAGTTTAGAATCATGATTAGCATGATCAGCAACCTATGTCATGAGATAATCAGTTAGTTTTCAGATCTGAAAATTATAATTGCTGCATGTGGTGATGATCATAGGATTCAAACCCTTTTGGTATCAAATGTAATGACCTGCGATGTGATCTGTGATGTCATGTAATTTTTCAGATGCTTGCATGCATCTTGTTTAATGTTTTGAGAGGCCTACGTGCCTCCTAAAAGGGAGATGTAATTTATTTTTATTTTTATTTTATATCTGGTTGTATTTCTGTGATGTGATGCACGTCAACGATCAAGTTGAAGACAAGGCATGAGATGAACAAGGGTCTAAGCGGTTGATGGCGATTGGATCAAGAGTTGGTCAAGGATCGAATCAAGGAGGCTTGGAACCAATTCAAGAGTTGAAGACCAGTTGATCGATTGACGTGCATGTGCTTGTAATACGACCTAACTAGAATCCATGATCATCACCTATTTAAAGTTTAGCTTTAATTATTGCTGCGATTATAACTGCCTGCAATGTGCCGTTTGCATGTGATGTGAATGAGAGTCGGGTAGATAGGTTTACATGTGATGTAGCAAACCCAATTGAGACCTAAATTAAAACCTCCTCAATCAAGTCGAGAGTGAATCAACATGAGCAAGTCATATTAGATTAATTGATCTAATTGGTGTCTAGGAAAGCATGAAAGGTGGTTACTTAATTAGGACCTTACTCTCTGAGTAAGGAGAGCCTCCCACCTGCTTACCTGGCCAATTGTTCGATTACCTCTTATGAAGAGCTCAAGTTGCAAACACTAAGACCTGATTAACCAATATTAAGTCAATAGGTCTTCCACTGTAGTAGAGCTGCTAAGGTCTTTCTGATGTTGATTTGTCTCGGCTGGACACAGTGGGCAAGTTGCATCGGGGGGCTGGACCTCTCTATAGACATGAGATGTTGTAGGGTAAAGGTGGGGTTGGGCACCAATAACTGTTAGGTGAGGACCCAATGATGACTTTATTCCTATGGTTATACGGTGGGTCTGACTTAACTAAGAAATGGGACCAATAACTGTTAGGTGAGGTTTTCATGGCTTAGAGACCAAGTTACACTGCAACATGCTTGAGAAGCATTGTACAAGAGTTGTACATTCATCAATCTATGTGTCGCCAATAACTGTTAGGTGAGGTGGCATATAAATCGGTGGAACCGCAGTACCCACTAGAAACCCTAGTCGCATAGGATTTCCGTTTACTTACCAGGGGAGTGTAAGGGATTCGAGAAAATAGTGGGAGGTACATTTGATCTAAAAGACCTTAGAACAGATTGATGATCAAGTACAAAAGTCTAACTAGAATCTTTACTCTCTAAGGATTATAAAGTCAGCTTCTAGATTCTTAACTCATATCCTATAGAACAACCGTTTGACCAAACCCACTTATAAAGATTGGCTCAGCAAATTTCAAAAATAGTTTTGAATTATGAGAAATTCGGATATACGCTAGACCATAGAATCCCCATGTTACCAATCCGTCCGATCACTGATCAGCGTAAGACGCTTGTTAAGTGGACGAACAATGACAATAAAGTTAGGTGCTGCACAATGGCATCCATGTCCAATGCATTACAATGCCAGCATGAGAACATGAAGACTGCCAGGGACATATTAAATCACCTGTAAGAGTTGTATGGTGATCAGAGTCACGCAGCTCGGTTTGAAGTGTCCAAAAGGCTCTTCAAAGCCAAGATGCACGATGAGCAGTCTGTCCATGATCATGGTTTGACCATGATAAAGGACTTAGAGAAGCTTGAGAAACTCGGCATGATTATGCACAAGGAATTGCAAATGAATTTGATCCCACAATCCCTTCTAGCTTCATATGAACAGTTTATCGTAAATTATCATATGAACAAGATTGTAAGCACCAAAACAGAATTGTTAAATAAATTGGTAACTATCTTAGGGACCTTGAAGAGTTCAAGGGGCATCGTTCTCGCTGTCGAGTTGGTTTCTAATTCCAAGAGAGAGTCTATTTGGAAGAAGAAGAAGCCTGCGAAGAAGCAGAAGACTAAGAAAACACCAAGTAAGGAAGTTCCAAGAAAAAGGCCAATTGCAAGGAAAAGTGTTTCCATTGCATAATGGGCGGCCATTGGAAGAGGAACTGTCCTACATACATGGAAAGCATAAAAACATGAAGGGTGACAGACCTTCAGAAGGTATGTCAGATATGCTCAGGATACTTAGGGACTGTTACCTGTTGCTAGCAGAAATTTGATTTCTATATCTTGTTTAGCACAGAAAGATTTTTATAAGACTACTGTTCCATTTATTTGAAAATTAAATTGATTTAAAATGGTTTTATGATTGACAGTCTCTATCACATACATATGGATGCATCTGTGAATATATCTGAGCAAACAGTGAATACCATAGGATCTAATAGATCCAAAAATGAGATAAATCTAAAGTATTTATGGCACCTCAGGCTTGGCCATATAGGAGAAGACAAAATAAACAAATTGGAGAAACATGAGCTTTTGGGCTCATTGACTTTCGAGTCATATTTGATTTGTGAATTCTGCCTTCAAGGAAAGATGGCCAAATTATCCTTTGTAGGACATAGGGAGGTCCACTGAAATACTTACCCTAGTACACACTGATGTGTGTGGCCCATTCGATGTGCAGGCTAGGGGTTATAATTTTTTACTTCATTTTACCGATGATTACTCACGGTATGGATATGTGTATGAGACACAAAAATGAAACTTTTGAAAGGTTCAAAAAGCTTAGATATGAAGTAGAAAAATAAGCACAAAAACTCATTAAGGTTCTTCGATCAGATCGAGGAAGTGAATACCTTAATGGAGAGTTCCGTGATTATCTCAAGGAGAATGGTATAGTTTCATAATGGACTCCTCCTGGTACACCTCAGCTCAATGGAGTGTTAGAGAGGAGGAATCAGACTCTATTGATATGGTCGAGTCCATGATGAGCTTCACTGATTTACCCTTGTTTCTTTAGATAGATGCCCTATTTTCAGCTATTTACTTGTTGAATAGAGTTTCCTCTAAAGTCCATTCCTACCGCACCATATGAGATATGACATGGTAAGAAACCAAGTCTTGGTCATCTCAAGATTTGGGGATGTCCGGCCCACGTCAAGAGACTACAGGCAGACAAGCTAGAGGCTAGGACCATAAGTGCTCGTTTTATAGGATATCCTAAAGAGTCATTAGGATACAATTTTTATGTCTCAAAGGATCACAATGTGTTTGTGAACCGTCACGCCATCTTCTTGGAAAACCAGTTTATCCTTGATAGAGACAGTGGGAGGAAAATTGAGCTTGAAGAGAAAGTCTCTGAAAAGCAACGAGTCATGGATCCTATCGAACCCATTCATACAAAGCCAGTACACGATGTCCCTCGACCACCTCGTAGATCTAGTAGGGTCTCCCATCCTCCCGATAGATACTTAGGTATACTAGAAGAGGATACCGAGGAAATGTTCCTAGTGGGAGATAGGGATCACATACAGGATCCCAAAACCTACAACAAGGCGATATCTGATGTCAATTCCGAGAAATGGTTGGAAGCTATGAAGTCAGAGTTAGACTCCATGCATTCCAACCAAGTCTGGACCTTAGTAGATCCACCAGAAGGTATTATACCTATTGGATGCAAATGGATCTACAAAAGGAAGATAGGTTCGGATGGAGAGGTAGAGACCTATAAGGCAAGGCTTGTGGTGAAAGGGTATAGTCAGTGCGAAGGCATTGACTATCAGGAGACCTTTTCACCTGTAGCCATGCTAAAATTCATCCGAACATTGCTTGCCATTGCAGCATTTCATGATTATGAAATCTGACAGATGGATGTGAAAGCTGCTTTCCTGAATGGATATCTTGATGAAGATATCTATATGGAACAGCCTTTGGGTTTCACTTCCAGTGATGGAGATCACAAGGTCTGCAAGCTGCAAAGGTCCATCTATGGACTAAAGCAAGCATCTCGGAGTTGGAACACTCGTTTCGATGACGCAATCAAAATGTTTGATTTTATCATAAACGAAGAGGAACCGTGTGTTTACAAAAGGGTTAGTGGGAGCGCTGTCGTATTTCTCGTACTGTACGTGGACGACATCCTCCTGATAGGGAATGATATTTTCATGCTAACCTCGGTCAAGGTCTGGTTGTCAAAAAGGTTCTCCATGAAAGACCTTGGGGAAGCATCCTATATTTTGGGAATAAAGGTCTATAGAGATAGATCTAAAAGGATGCTTGGCCTATCACAGAAGATGTACATAGAGGAAGTGCTGAAAAGATTCAGTATGAAAAACTCTAAAAGGGATCTCTTACCCCTAAGGCATGGAATTAATCTCTCCAAGAAGATGTGCCCCAACACATCTGAAGAGATTCAACGCATGAGCAAGATCCCCTATGCATCAGCAATAGGGAGCCTCATGTATGCCATGCTATGTACATGACTTGATATAGTACATGCTATGAATGTCACGAGCATATCAGATCCAGGCAAAAAGCACTGGATAGCTGTGAAGAACAGTCTTAAGTACTTGAGAAGAACTAAGGACATGTTCTTGATCTTTGGAAGAAGATCAGAGTTGAAGGTAGAAGGATGCACACATATTGATGATAGAAAGTCTACATCAGAATATGTGCAATGGTGGTTCAGTAAATTGGAAGAGTTCCAAACAACCGACCATTATAGATTCTACCTTAGAAGCTGAATGTTAAGCCGTATCTAAGGGTGCAGTGGAAACCTTCTGGTTAAAAGTTCATTGCAGAGTTAGGTGTAATGTCATTAGATGCCATAACACTTTACTGCGATAACATTGGCACCATAGCACAAGCTATGGAGCCAAGGTCTCATCAGAAGTCCAAGCACATAGAGCGGCGCTTCCACCTCATATGCGACTATGTTGAGAAGAAATATGTAGAGGTGCAGAGAGTAGACTCCGCGGATAACGTGGCAGACCCGTTCACTAAGCAGCTAAGTCAGCAAAAGACTGAAGCCCACCTTAAGAAGATGGGACTAAGATATATGACTGATTGGCTTTAGTGCAAGTGGGAGATTGTTAGATGTATGCCCTAGAAGCCAATTTTCGCTGACACATTATTAATTCTAGGACATAATTTATACTTGACTTTATTATTATTGAATAAATGAAAGGCATCTTTTTCATTCATATTATTATTGTGTCTATGAATCGTCCAAGAAATTAATAAGATGATGATGCATATTCTCAAGAGTTGAGAATTTGAGCCACGTATCATTAGTGATTAATTTCTGAACGCTCCTGATCGGTGGATCATCACGATGACGGTGATCGATCCGATGAGATCAGTGCATAGATTACTTTTCTTATGGATGGACGAGACTCGAGTCCACAGTGTGGCGACACTGAAGTAATAGTGCAGGTGCTTGTTAAGAACAAGGGTACTGAGCGTGACCAACACAAGAAGTCCCTTGGATGTCTATCCACTCGTCAGTGACTTGCTTGATGTTGCAGTAGTGTGACTGGTCCTTTAACCTGCGATGCTTCGGCTACTCACAGTGAGGTTATTGTAGTTTGACTGCACAAATACATGGTCTCTAGCCATATGGGTCCATGCAGTGTAGATTGGCTGCAGTAAGTTCACTGTAGGAGTAGGGTATGCATCTACAAGGAATCTATCGACCTTGATAGATAAGGAGAGATCCTATGTGATTTATAAGACTGAGTTAGTAAGACCTCGGCCGGGGCAGTATGCATAGTGGAGAAAGAGTTTTCCACTCTCGAACTTAAGTCGAATAAATCTTGACATATGACAGACGAAGGGGTTTGACGAGTTATCCATGACCTCCGTCTTGTAGGGATCCACGATAGAAGGACTATATCACATGATAACTGCACCTAGAGGTTCATCATTCTATTCTACTGGGTAGCCACTACATGCTGCTAGGTGTCACTGGTGGATGGTGGGACTCACAGGGATTATCTCGATGATCGATAAACCCTAATGAGTAGAGTTGGAATCGTTTCAATCCCTTGAAAGGAGTTTTCAATGATATTGTGATAGAGATCACAATATATCTTACTACCAGTCAGAGTAGAACCTATGGGGTCATACACACTAGAGGCATTGACCGATCTGATGGTTGAATCATGATTAGGAATCACAAGTAATTAATTCGATTGATAATAAGTTGAAGAAGGAACAAAGGGAATTGATTAATTGGACTTAAAACAAGAGTCCTACTTGGAGTAGGATTCGTAGAGTCCTAATTGGATTAGGACTAGGAATCCTACTTGGACTGGGATTCCTACTTGGACTGGGAATCCTATTTGGAGTAGGACTAGGATTCCTACTTGGAGTAGGATTCCTATAATCCTAATTAGATTAGAAGTTTTGAATTAAATTTGAATTCCTACTTGGAGTAGGATTCCTAGAGTCCTAATCGGATTAGGACTTCAAATTCAAATTAGAGTCCTAATTGGATTAGGACTAGAATTAAACAAGTCCTAATTGGATTAGGATTTCTTAAGTCCCAATTAATTATTAATCCAATGAATCAAGATGACTCCTAATTAGATTAGGATTGAAGAGTTCAATTGAGTCATGGTTCATTCAAGTTCTAATTGGATTAGGACTAGCATAGATTGAACTCAATTGATTCATGATTTGGACTAAACCAAATAGGAGCCCTAGATACCTTTAAAAGGCTTTGAAAGGAGGTGCCCTAATGATGTGTGGAAGCCCTCCTCCTCTCCAACTTGTGGCCACCCTTCTCCCCTCTTGTTTTCACCCGCCAACAGCAAGAGAAAAGAAGAGGAGGCGTCTCCCTCCTCTTGGGCTTCTTCCTTGGCTTCAACGCATGAGAAGAGAAGAAGGCTGCCAAGGGCTTTGATCCTCTTCATCTCTTCATCCTTCTTCTTCCTCCTCCCAAGCACAATCAAGGGTTGATTAAAAGGGAGGACATCAGCCATCAAAAGTTATCTCTGCAAGGGAGCTAGCACCCCGGGGAGATAGAGAGCTTGGATCGGTTCCTGCTTCGTGTGGATACCCGTAGAGGCCGGGCACTTGAACAGCTTCAAGCGAACCTTCATCCAAAACCACGATCATCAGTTTGCGGTGATCATCTACCCGCACAAGGTGAAGATCTGATCTTCCTAAAGGTTCTAAAAGTTTTAATTCTTATCTATCTACGAACGGTTTCTTGAACAACGTTCATGCGATGAACGGTTGATCCCGCGCATGCCCCTTCCGCTGCCATCTGATTTTTTTTGAAATATCAGCGGCATGGGCGGGTTCCCAACATTTCTATCATCAGGGGCAGTCATGAAGTCTGAATCAGTATATCCTTCTACCTTTAACTCTGTGCCTCCCCCAAAGATCAAAAACATATCCTTAGTCCTTCTCAAGTACTTAAGGATATTTTTCACAGCTATCCAGTGCTCCTCGCCTGGATTTGACTGATATCTGCTCGTGACACTCACAGCATGTGCTATATCAGGTCGAGTACATAGCATGGCATACATGAGGCTCTCTATTGCCGATGCATAAGAGATACTACTCAGCGCTGAATCTCTTCAGATGTTTTGGGGCACATCTTTTTGGAGAGATTTATCCCATGCCTTTGGGGTAACAATCCCCTCTTAGAGTTTTCCATCAGCACTTCCTCTTTGTACATTTTTTGTGATAGGCCAAGCATCCTCTTAGATCTATCTCTATACACCTTAATCCCCAAAATATAAGATGCTTCACCTAGATCTTTCATGGAGAACTTCTTAGACAGCCATAACTTGACCGATGTGAGCCTGAAAATATCATTCCCAATTAGGAGTATATCATCCACGTACAATACGAAGAATACTATAGCCCTCCCACTGACCTTTTTGTACACACATGGTTTCTCTTCATTCTTGATGAAATCAAACGATTTGATCACATCATCGAAACGAGTGTTCCAACTCCGACATGCTTGCTTTAGTCCATAAATGGATCTTTGCAACTTGCAGACCTTGTGATCACCATCACTGGAAGTGAAACCCTGAGGCTGTTCCATACAGATATCCTCCTCAAGTTATCCATTAAGAAAAGCAGTTTTCACATCCATCTGTCATATCTCATAATAATGATAAGTTGCAATGGCAAGCAACGTTTGAATGGACTTCAGCATGGCTACCGGTGAAAAGGTATCTTGATAGTCAATGCCTTTGCGCTGATTATAACCTTTTGCCACCAACCTTGCCTTATAGGTCTCTACCTTGCCATCCGAATCCATTTTTCTTTTGTAGATCCATTTACACCCAATAGGTACTATACCTTCAGGCGGATCTACTAAGGTCCATACTTGGTTGGAATGCATGGAATCTATTTCTGACTTCATCGCATCCATCCATTTTTCAGAGTCGATGTCTAACATCGCTTCGTTGTAGGTCTTGGGATCATTACTATGATCTCTTTCTCCCATGAGGAACTCTTTCTCTATTTCCTCTGTAAGCATACTTAAGTATCTTTCAGGAGGATGGGAGATCCTACTGGATCTACGAAGTGGACGAGGTTCTTCATGTATTGGCTCAATGTGAATAGGTTCACTAGGCTCAATTGCTCGTTGCTCTTTGATGAGAGCACAAAAGTGCGACCTACATGTCACTAAAATTAGTGTTATTGCTAACCGATAATGATAAATTCACTGGATTAATATTATATTTAGGTTTGACACAGATTATCATAAATTAGAGATAAAATGCACATTAAGTACAAATTTGACTTCAAAAGGATCCCTTCCCAGATCCGACCCGGTTGAACATCGGGTCGGGTCCGAGTCGGGTTCGGGTCCGAATCGGGTCCAATTTCTTTGTGATTTTGGGAAAGAATTTTGGGCAAGTCTAATTTGACCATATCATAACTATGAGGTGCTGGGTGACCCATGACTTGAAAGACTTGCAATTGACCTCCAGTCAGAACAGATGACCCGTGATGAACTAAGTCCATCCGTCTACAAGCCAAATTTCATATCACACTATTTTTTTTATCTATATGATTGATTGGACGGAACTTGGTGTCTCCCAGGGCAAAGAAAATCACACCATCTTCCCGGATCCACGTTATCACCCATTCCGGCTCCTCCCAACGCGTCTCCAGCCGTCTGCGACCCAATCCCAGCCTCAACCATGTCTTCTTCCTCCCGTCCATCAAGCACCTTTTCTTCAGCCTGTGATGCAGTACCATCTCCTTCCCGTGATCGCAGCATCCGGCGTCCGCCCTCTCCACGCCCGTTTCTCTTCCCAGTGGTCCCACAACATCCGCCTCTTCTCCCGTCCGTATCCAGCTCCACGGATCAAGCCTCCGCGATCCATCCCGGCAAATCCTTCCGAGTTCCAGCTCCATTCCGTCGATCCCGCGGCCCCAAGTCCATGATCAACGTCCCAGCCGCCCGTGAAGCACCTCATCTCACCGTCCATGACACCTCCAAGCTTTCCTCCACGGCAGATCCACGTCATCCTCCCAGATTTCCAGCGATCCCACGTGCATCAGCTCCCGATCCAGCCTCCTCCGCCCCTGCTTCCGCCGTGCTGCAGCCATGATCCCGCACACGACCGCAGAACGCGCCATCCTCCTCTCCCGGGATCCATCGGTCTTCGGCGATCTATAAGAGGAGGACGGGAGGAGAAGAGAGGGGCGCTCGGTGGGAGGCCAAGGGCTAGGGAGGTGGGAGCTCGGCTGGTTCAAAGGAGAAGGAACAGGGGAGGCTCTGTTCTTGGGATGAAGAAAGAAATTAAAAGTATTAGTTTATGTTGTTGTTTAACCATGGGAGAGAAAAAGAAACTTTATTGTATTTTATTTTATTATTTGCAGAAGAAAGAAGCATTTGGCTTCATCTTCAATTTTTTTACTTTTTGTAATCATTCCTTTTTATGAAATCAATCAATTTCTTTCATGCAATCCTTGTTCTAGGTTTAGTTAAATTTCTGTTTTCTTTATGCAATCGTTTAATTTTTCTTTTTATGCAATACATCTTATTTTCCTTTATGCAATTTATGTTCTAGGGTTTTGATCTTCTTAGCACTTGCTTTCATCTATTTTAATTTATGCCAAAATTTTTCTTTGAATAGTTAAACATTTCATGAATTTATAAATGCTCTTTAATTTCTAAGTACTTGTCTTTTTATTATTTTTAAATAAAAAAATTCTCTGGTAAATTAGAGAATCTATCATCATCCCCGACATCATGTTTTTCTTTAGTTATTCAAAAATCGATTTTGAATCCGAGTGAACGTTCTAATTTTTAAGCAACTCCAATCGCCTCCCTGTGGATCGACCTCTTACAACCGCTATTCTTCGAGTAGGAAAGGTAAGAGTAAAATTAATTTAAACTTTGTTTGTCGGTTCTAACAACGATCTGTTTAGCATATTTTTAGGTAAACAGAAATCGGACGAACACTCTTTAGAGACTTTCTCTTCGAGCTCAATTTTTCTCCCACTGCCTCTATCAAGGATAAACTATTTTTCCAAGAAGATGGCATGTCCGCTCACAAACACTTTGTGATCTTCTGGGATGTAAAAATTGTATCCTAACGTGTTGCCCAGAGATGGTCACCCAAGAGGGGGGTGAATTGGGTGTTTTAAAACTTTTTGCCTAATTAAAAATAAAACACACAAATGTATGAACTAAAGTAAAGATAGAGGTATGAGAACAATCAATCGCAAACACAAGATTTTATAGTGGTTCGGAGCTTCCACTGCTCCTACATCCACTCCCCAAAGCACCTTTGGGAATTTCCACTATAATCCAAGATTACAGTCCGGTAGTTTTGCGAGTGCACTACCCAACTCGTTGTTTTACACCGGGCTAACAATGAACCCTATAACTCCCAATTTCATCTAGGCTTGGGACGCCTTTCCCTTGTTCCAAGTCCCTTGACTGGAACAAGCACAATATTGAAAAAGTTTTACAAGGATTTAAAAGCTCTCAAGAAGCAAATAAAACAGTGAGAAATAATAGAACCCGGAAGAACCCTTTTAGCCGTTGGAAGCGTGGGAAATGGTGGTTCTTCCGATGTGGATCGCGTTGGCTTGAATGTGAGCTTTGAATGCCTAGCGGAAGAGAGTAGTTGAGCACGAAATCACTTGGAAAGCTTGAAGGCACTTGATTTCTTCACTTGAATGCACTAACTCCCTTGAACCTCTTTTTCTTTCTTCTCTCTTGAATGATCTTGTGTTGGGTTGGTGAGAAGTTGTTGGAAAGCACTTAAGAGCTCCCTTTTATAGCCCAAAAAGCAAATATAGCCGTTAGAGATAAAGTTAAGGAAGTTTGAAATTCAAACCAAACCTGAAAAAGTTGTCAGTCGCGTCCCAGGCGCTTCGGAGACGTCTCCGCTTCAACGCGAGACGTCTCGGCTGTAAGATTTTACTTTTGACGTTGTTTGGGGTCGACTCGGCGCTTTACGGGGACGACTCCGATGATGAACGGTTTGAATCCTTGTTTTTCTGTTTTTCTGAGAGGGTCGCCTCGGCACTTTACGGGGACGTCTCGGCTTGTTTGCGCTTTTTGCATGGGGACGACTCCGCTGCCTTGGGGACGACTCCGCCGTTATATCTCCGAAAAACAAGTCTTCTGGAATTCTCTGAGAGAGTCGACTCCGCTCTTTCAGGAGACGTCTCCGCTGCCTTATCACCGAAAAAGACATCCTCTGGAATACCCTGAGAGAGTCGACTCCGCACTCTCTGAGGACGACTCGGAAACTCAGCTTTTACTTGCGGGGACGACTCCGCGTACTGTGGAGACGGCTCGCGCGCATCTCTTGAAATCGGCCTTTCTGCCGCCACTGAGAGAGTCGACTTCGCTTCTGAGAGAGTCGTCTCCGACCCTGCGAGACGCCTCGCCAGGTGCCGGGGACGTCTCCAAACGTGCCAGTTCTTCCTGTTTGTGCCAGAGACGTCTCTGGAACAAACCGGAGACGTCTCGGCTGTCCCTGATCTGTTTTCTTCATCTCAAAAATTCTTCAATAAATTCATAAAAATTATGGAAACTTGCCTAGACATTTTTTAACAATATTTTTAATTAAACACATGAAATCCTCAAGTAAATTGTTAAGATAAATGGAATTATACTCTAGTATTTTGTATTCATCAAAATCCATTAGGGGGTCAACAATAAAAAATTGTGTTCAAGTAAACGGAGTAATCTCCAGAGCTTATTCAACGGGCATTCGGAGATTGACTGACGCATAAGAATTGTGTTTAGTTTACATTCAAGTTATTGTTATATAAAAAATAATAAAAAAAATATAAAAAATAAAAAATAAAAAAAATTATAAAAATTATAAAAAAAATAAAAAAAAAATTTGCTTGCTCATTTAATCAATACAACCTAATGACATTGCATAAACTTTAAAAAAAAAATATTGATTATTTGCTGCATTTAGTATTAAGCATTTGCATAAAGTAATTAAGGGCAAAACCCATTAAAAAGATAAGGTCGGGAAGTCATTACCTGTCCTTAGCCCAAAAATCACCACCTTGCATACTTATCCTAAGCCAAATTAAATTAAAATCAAATTAGACGTTGGCCTTAGGGTTTTCGAGCTCAATTAGGCTCTTGGAAAGAAGCGGCTAAAAGCCACTCCAGTGAGAAATTAGTAATTGGTGATGTCTAGGAAAGTTTTACAACAGTGAGAACTGTTACGGGTATTGTGGTATCGGTGTATCCCTTCTGGCACCACCACACACCCCGGGACTTTCCTGGTCACTGATTACTAGATTGCTTAACTGGTAAGCTCAAGCTTAATCTGAAAGGGAGATTAGGAGCTGTCTAATCTAGGAAAGAATTTCAGGAACTTTTTAACCTGATACATCTCTGTGCAACTAGATTTAAGAAGCTACTAAACCTCACTTAGTTCTAAGACTAATAGGGTCAAATTGTTGTGTGGTGTTGGTTGTGGTCATCTGTGTCTAGCCCTTCTCTTCTTTTAGGATTTCGTTCATTGTAGGAGTCAAATCTAATGAAGTGTTGATAATGTATGCATGGTAGAAGGTCATTAAGGGATAAGTTAACCCCATTTGATCCTGAGATTGACAGAACTTTTCATCACAACTTGCGAGCTGTAAACCAACTGTCAATCTCTACAATGGGTGAACACATTAGAACTTTGAATGAGTTATTCGCACCCGCATCCGCTAGTCCCCCTACTTGCATAGTATTACCAATTAATAATGCAGCCCAATTCGAGATTCGGGCTGCAACAATAAACATGTTACCCAAGTTTCATGGGTTCGAGAGTGAACAACCCTACATTCATCTAAACAAATTTTTGACAATCTGTCAAACGTTTAGAAATCAAAATTTAGATGAAGAGGGTATTAAATTAAGATTATTTCCCATGACTCTAGAGGATCGTGCCGCTGCATGGCTGTATTCCCTTGCTTTAAATTCTATCACATCTTGGGAACAACTATCTAGGAAGTTCATGGCTAAGTTCTATCCCATGGTAAAAACTGAAAAAATTAAAGATGCCATCAGAACTTTTAGAGAAAAATCTGAGGAGAAATTTTTCCAACTTTGGGAAAGATTCCATGATCTTTTGGTCAAGTGCCCGCACCATGGGCTTGACAAGGCTGATCTAGTACATTTCTTTTATAAAGGACTACCTCCGGCATATAGAAACATGATCGAGTCCATGCACAAAGGTAGGTTCATGGACCAAACCCCGGATCAAGCCTATGAATTTCTTGTTGACCTAGCCG
Organism: Phoenix dactylifera; assembly: GCF_051530095.1. NCBI lineage: Eukaryota > Viridiplantae > Streptophyta > Magnoliopsida > Arecales > Arecaceae > Phoenix > Phoenix dactylifera. The sequence goes on from NC_143190.1 coordinate 28,614,308, forward strand.
AGAACGCCCAAAATTGGAGTAGCTATGGTGAGGAAGTAAATAGAGATGAGTTCGGGTCTAGAAAACCAGATAATTATGAAATGAAAGCAGACCCAGAACTCAAAAATGTTGATGCAAAAATAAAATTGTTCTCCCAAGTGCAGGAGAATCGCACAAGTAGTAAATTCTCGGGAGTCCGAGGTCGAATCCTCAGGAAACGAAATATATGTGAGATTATTTAGTATAATTTTAGATTAATCAATTCAATAAATTTGTGGATTAAAATGATGCTTTGATTTTCAGAAATTAAATGCAAAGAATAATAAACAAAATTCAATGAAATAAAGATGGTAGGGATCTGGAATCCCCCTTGATGATATTGCATCCAAGGAATAAACTCTATGGTTCTTGATTAAAGATTAGTGGTAGGATAGATCTAATCATGGTATATGTTTCATGAACATATGAACTCAATTTCTAAGCATTCGTCATGCTTTCTACGTCTACGACGAATCAAATACTAAAGCAATCCATATATCAATAATCATAATCCATTTAAGAACTATCTACGAAATAACTATGCATGGATCAAAAATATATTAATAAATATAAACCATTGAAAGCAAAAGTTTAGAGTTTACTTCAAAGAGCAATACATCAAAGGTTCATCCTTCTCCCTCCCTAAGAAATTAGCCGGCCATAAACATAAAAGGAACTCCCCTGTTCCTCTTCCTCTTTTTTTTTTCCTTTTTATTTTCGGAAACAGGGGCTCCCCTGTTTCTCTCTTTCTCTGTTTTTTTTCTTTGTTTTCAAATGAGAGCTCCTCCCTTCACAGTCGAGAGGGCCCTCCTTATATAGATCCCCCCGAGCCCTAATGATAACGCTGGATTCCCTGATCGCACGTGGAGAGGAGAGGGCACGGACGGCTGGGATTTTGCTGGGACTCGGATGGACGCGGAAGCGAAAGACGCGGACGGGTGAAGCTTGAAACCATCACAGACGGCTAGGACGCGTGGAGCGCAGATGGATCGGAAGCTTGGGCTCTCTCAATCGCCAACGGATGCTTGGATGCGGGATCTTCGGTCGCTGTGGAGCTTGGGATGCGAACGGATGAACTCGGACGCGAAAGAAGTGGACGGAAGCTGAGATTGGGAATGGATGCTGTCCCGCGGACGCCGTGGAAGATCTGGGGATGCTGGAAGGCTTCACAGATCCGATTCGGAAGCATGGGATGCGGAGGATTGATGCTAGGATTCGGATGATGTTCGCGGGATGATGAGCTGCACTCGGACGAACGTGGCATGCTGGGATGAAGTCGGGAATCAGGGAGATCTGATCGTGAATTCCGCGGGCTGGGAGGTTGATCATGAACAGTTGATCACAGCTGGTAACATGCGGATGAAGCGGGATCTTTGCTGGCTCTTGGCTGAACACGTGGACGCTGGGAGCTGATCACATGGACACGGGATGAGGAGTCGCACGCTGGGAGAAGCTTCATGGGCAAATCGCTGAGAAGAGGTGGACGGCTGAGAGCTGATCACACGCGCTGGGGCGCGGTGGAATCGCCACGGACGGCCGGATGTTGGACTCGGGACGCTGAATGCTTCGTGGACGCACGAGAGAAACACTTGATCGCAGGTTCCAAGAGCTGGGAGAAAGACTGATCGCGGCATGATTTGATCACGGATCCTGAGACGCGGACGGGTCTTGAGAGGGCTGATGTGGCTCACGGACACGACAAGGATGCTGAAGTGCTTATGAACGGCTGAATCTGGGCTCTGTTCTGCAGCTGGGAAGAGATGAATTTATATAATGATAAAAATTATAATAAGTGCTAAGGGTAAAATATTTAATCATGTAAATGTTAACACCTATTATTTTCATTATTTTACTAGCATTAGGCTAAGTTAATTGGTACTTAGATCGCACTTTTGTGCTCTCATCACACCCCCCAACTAGCTTATTGCTAGTCTCTAGCAATTAACGAGCAGATAATAAAATGAGAGTGCAAAAGGTGTTGGTTGATCCTTTGATGTTTTATTAGAACTAATTGCATAAAATTAAGATAAATACTCACTTTCGTAGGAATCACGATTGCACTTAGCACGTGCAACAAGCCGTTAAACCCCTAGGTTACCCTAGTGGACGAGTGTTGTCTCGTGAGGGTTTTCAGGGATGCTACCCACAAACATTATGAATGATATGACATGAGATTCTAATAGAAATATGAAATAAATCTTAAGCTAATACACATGTAATTAATTGATATATATTTTCAAGCATGGCAACTGTCAAGGCAAGGAAATATAAAAGTGTAGTGTGCATCAAACCGCATGACTTTCTCAGAGTACTAATATCTCCACCACAACAGAGCACCGCCTGAGTTTTAGGTGCACTACTCAAGTCCACAAATGTTTTCTACACTTTATTAGAACCTGATCCATCAAATTTTCAGAATATCACATGTTGTCTAAATTTGTCAAGAATGGTTCGCATGTAAAGAAAGAGCTATCAATCTCAACTAAACAACCCGGGTACACAGAGGTCCAATACAATGGAGTCAAACCAGCCATTACCACATGTCGCTAGGTTTAGCCTAACTAACTCATGCATGCTTATTTTTATTTCATTTCATATATATATATATATAAATTTTTTTTCAATACACATGACAACTACAGCTATCCAACCCCATTAGGCTCTAGTAAGGTCCATATAGCGAGCTTTCAGTCAATGACCCCCGATCCAGTTGGCTCAAGACATTAGGTGAAACACCCCTCGGACTTAATTACTCGAACCAGACTACGCCATGAGGCCAGACTTGTCATCATAAGTTTTTTTTTTTTTGAATAATAATTATGCAAGAAAAGAAATGGTAGACTGAACCATATAAATATTTTTATTATATATGTGACTGCATCGTGACTATAGGTCAACCAAGGTCGGATCATAAGGCACCTAAGTAATCTAGTCGGGATATTCAACCTCTATCTTTATGTGAAAACCAAATCCTGAACCTTATGGTACGAACAAGGATACTCATACTTCTTTTATGGATAAGGCTAACAAAAATGCAGTTAACAAATATGAACTCCTGAGGCCTCCCTATTGTCATTAAGTACACGTGTGGGGATCTAATAATAGGTCTCTGATCAGTCATAGTATGCATGTGTTCCTTGCCTTAATAGTTGCACACACTCAATATGAAAATACATGTGCATTTGCTCAGAAAAGAAAGTAATAGAATAAATCAATTGCAAAAACAAGTTTTTTTTTTTTTTTTTTGATCAAAATATTTTCCTCCCCCCAACTTAAACATTGCATTGTCCTCAATGTAAAAAAAATGTAAGAAAACTATATATGAGAGACAATAGAGAAAATAATAGAGAGAAGAAGAATACCTTGAGCTGTTGATTTCCAGAAAAGAAGACCAACAAAATAAGAAGAAAACTAGAAATAAAAGAAAAAAAATTTAATTCTAACTAATATACACGTACCTTGGCCGTCATGCTCAGTCATAAGAAGGCTCCTCCAAGGGAAAGGAGTCCTCTTCATCTGCAAAATTCTCAAGAAAAGGTTTTAATCTTTGTCCATTTACCTTAAAAATTGTGCCATCCTGTGGATTTTCAATTTCAACTGCCCCGTGTGGAAAAACAGTTTTTACAATGAAAGGACCTGTCCATCTTGATCGTAACTTTCCAGGAAACAGATGTAAGCGAGAGTCATAACAAAGAACTTTTTGTGCAGGTTCAAAAGATTTTCTTAGAATTAATTTATCATGCCTAATTTTCATTCGTTCTTTACAAAGTCTAGCATTGTCATATGCATCCCGTCGAATTTCATTCAACTCACTTAGTTGTATTTTTCTGGCTAAACCAGCATCTGACAGTTCAAAGTTTAATTTTCTAATGGCCCAATACGATTTATGCTCTATTTCAACAGGTAGATGACATGCTTTTCCATAGACTAGCCGATACGGAGACATACCAAGAATAGTTTTATAAGACGTACGGTAAGCCCACAATGCGTCAGAAAGTTTTAAAGACCAATCTTTGCGTGATGGATTCACCGTTTTCTCTAAAATTCGTTTAATCTCCCGATTAGCTAACTCAACTTGGCCACTAGTCTGCGGGTGATAAGGAGTTGCAATTCTATGAGTGATACCGTACTTTCGTAACAGGATCTCAAAAGGTTTGTTACAGAAATGTTTTCCCCCATCACTAATTATAACTTGGGCATCCCAAATCTAGAAAATATGTTTTCTTTAAGAAATTTTAAAACTGGTTTGTGGTCATTTGTTCGACAAGGCACAGCTTCTACCCATTTGGACACATACTCAACACCAACTAAAATGTACTCATATCCAAAAGACGGTGGAAATGGGCCCATAAAATCCATGCCCCACATGTCAAAAATTTCAATAGCAGTAATGGGCTGAAGAGGCATCATTTGCCTACGAGTTAAACTTCCAATACGTTGACATGGGTCACATGTCCTACAGAACTCGTGGGCATCTTTAAATAGTGTAGGCCAATAAAAACCACATTGTAACACCTTAGCTGCTGTTTTCTTAGATGCAAAGTGTCCTCCGCAAGCACTGGCATGACAAAAAGAGAGTACACTTTGAATCTCATGATCCGGTATGCATCTTCTAAAGATTTGATCATTGCAATACTTGAACAAATAGGGGGCATCATAATAATAATTTCTTACTTCACGCAAGAAATTATTCTTATCATTCGATCCCCAATGCTCCGGCATCCGGTTAGTGACAAGAAAGTTTACAATATCAGCATACCATGGCATAGTAGAAAGTGCAAACAATTGCTCTTCAGGGAACGAGTCCTTGATGGGCAACTGTGGCACCGAATCATTAAAAACTAGCCGTGATAAATGGTCAGCAACCACATTCTCTACTCCCTTTTTATCTTTGATAGTGATGTCAAATTCTTGGAGTAAAAGAATCCATCGTATTAAGCGTGGTTTAGCCTCTTTCTTATCCAGTAAATATTTTAGCGCTGCATGATCTGTAAAGATAACAATAGGAGCACCAAGGATATAAGAACGAAATTTGTCTAATGCAAATACTACTGCAAGCAATTCCTTTTCGGTGGTGGTGTAATTCATTTGAGCATCATTTAAAGTTTTGCTTGCATAGTAAATGACATATGGCTTATTATCCTTGCGTTGTCCTAGGACAGCTCCTATCGCATAGTCACTAGCATCGCACATGATCTCAAAAGGTAATGACCAATCGGGTGGTCGCACGATGGGTGCAGTGCTAAGCATAGACTTCAACTTTTCGAATGCCTCTTGACAGGTTTCAGTCCAATTGAACGGTGTATCAAGGGATAGGAGGTTACATAATGGTCGGGCTATGACACTAAAGTCCTTGATGAACCTCCTATAAAATCCGGCATGACCCAAAAATGATCTAACATCTCTAACCGTCTTGGGTGCAGGTAGCTTGGCGATTAAGTCAATCTTAGCTCTATCAACTTCCATGCCCTTCGATGAAACAATATGTCCTAGGATAATTCCCTTTGGCACCATGAAGTGGCATTTCTCCCAATTCAGTATCAGGTTCTTTTCTATACACCGAGCTAAGACAGCTTGTAAATGTAGTAAACAATTATCAAAAGAATTGCCAAAAATAGAAAAATCATCCATGAACACTTCCAAAAACTTCTCGTTCATGTCTTCAAAAATACTGAGCATGCATCTTTGAAATGTTGCAGGTGCATTACATAACCCGAACGGCATCCGACGGAAAGCGAATGTACCAAAAGGACAAGTGAAAGTAGTCTTCTCTTGATCTTCTGGTGAAATCTCGATTTGGTAGTATCCGGAATAGCCATCGAGAAAACAATAAAACTTATGTCCTGCAACTCTTTCCAAAACTTGGTCTAGGAAGGGTAAGGGAAAGTGATCTTTCCTAGTGACCAAATTCAATTTTCGATAGTCAACACACATGCGCCAACTCGGGGGGACACGAGTCGGGACTAACTCACCCTGCTCATTTTTGACTACCGTCAGACCTGCTTTTTTGGGCACGACTTGAGTAGGACTTACCCACTTGCTATCGAAAATTGGGTAAATAATACCCACGTCAAGCAACTTGAGGACTTCTGCTTTAACCACATCTCTCATCGTAGGATTCAACCTGCGTTGCATCTGCCTTGTATTTTTGGCATTGTCCTCCAAATATATCCGGTTCGTGCAAATTAAAGGGCTAATCCCCTTCAAGTCTGCAATAGACCACCCTAAAGCTCCTTTATGATTCTTTAGAACACCAAGTAATTTTCTTTCTTGGGCATGATCAAGATCAGATGAGATGATTATAGGAAAAGTGTCATCGGATCCAAGAAAGGCATACTTGAGTTCCTTCGGTAAAGGTTTCAACTCGAGCTTAGGTGCTTGTTCATGGGATGGTACTATCTTTGTTCCTCGAGATGGCAAATGTTCAAATTCCTCTATTCTCGGTCTCCACCCATTGACCATCATAACATCCGAATTATCTAAACCAGGTGGGACCACATCATTAGCAGTACCTTCAGAACACCAATCTATTAAACCATTGTTGGCCGATTCAGTAAATGTTTCTTTTAACAAATATTCTTCCGCAATGGTTTCAACCCATTCAACTTCTTTACTTTCTTCATGATCACTGGGTTGTTTACCTATACTAAAGACGTTCAGTTCCAAGGTCATATTTCCAAAAGAAAGCTTCATGACACCATTCCTACAATTGATCAATGCATTAGAAGTTGCAAGGAATGGGCGTCCTAAGATGACCGGAATCTGAGATGGTGAATTGGAAGCCGGATGTGTGTCCAGTACGATAAAATCAACAGGAAAATAGAACTTGTCTACTTGGACCAACACATCTTCGATAATCCCTCTAGGGACCTTCACTGACCTGTCAGCTAATTGTAAGGTCACAGTTGTTGGCTTTAACTCACCCAACCCGAGTTGCTCATATACCGTATATGGCAACAAGTTCACACTCGCTCCTAAATCTAGCAATGCTCGCTCAATCCTAAAATTGCCAATGATGCACGAGATAGTTGGGCAACCTGGATCCTTATATTTAGGAAGAATGTTATGCTGTAAAATTGCACTCACATTTTCAGCCAGAAATGCCTTCTTCTTGACATTTAAACGACGCTTGACAGTGCACAAATCTTTTAAAAATTTTGCATAGGAAGGCACTTGTTTTATTGCATCAAGAAGAGGTACATTGATTTTTACTTGCTTAAAAAGCTCAAGAATTTCAGAGTTTGGTTCAAGCTTTTGCAAGGGCTTTAATCTTTGTGGAAATGGTGCAGGAAAAGGACATTCAATTTTTTTAGTAGATGTTGGTGCTTCAGTTTCTTCATTATCCTTTTCTTTTGTCTTTAAAGGGTCAGAATCAGGTATGGCTTGAGTTTGTTCTGGGACTGGTCGGTCAATAATCTTTCCACTTCGCAAAGTTATTATACTCTTCGCTTGTTCTTTATGCAAAGTTGAAGATGATGCATTGCTACCGCCGTAGACTTGAGGGTTAGGTTGTGGTTGAGCTGGTAGCTTACCCTTCTCTTGAGCACTTAAAACAGTGGTCAGCGTTGTCAGTTGATTTCTTAATTCATCATTGATTTTGGCTTGACCTTGCATGAAAGATTGCAAAGTTTCTTCGAGACTGGATTTTTGAGGGGGTGGGTGTGCATAATGAGGTTGCGGAGGTGGAGGAGTTGGGTTATATACTTGTTGAGGTTGGTCATTCCTCCACCTAAAATTTGGATGGTTCTTCCATCCAGGGTTGTAAGTACCCGAAAAAGGATTATTGAAAGATTTTTGATAGGTATTCATAACATTGGCCTGATCGTGCAAGACTTCCTTGAATGCGGGTATTGTGGGGCAATCAGTGATGAGATGGCCAGGCATCTCGCAAATCCTACAACACTCGCTGTTATGTTCTACGGTCTTGACGGGTTCAATCCTTCTAAGTTCAATTTCCTCTACCTTCCTAGTAAGGGCTGCCATTTTAGCTTGAATATCATCCTGAGTATTAAGGTTGTAAAGGCCCCCGTGTGGAATGCTAGTAGGCTTAGGCAAAGGTTTATTCACTCTATCCCCTGTATCCCATAATTGTGCAGTCTCTGCGAGAGAGTCTAAATAGTCCCATGCCTCATCGGGTTGTTTTTCCAAAAATAGACCATTGCACATAGTCTCTATAAATTGTTTTAACTGTGGAGACAATCCTTCGTAAAAGAAACTAATGGTTCTCCATGTTTCAAACCCATGATGAGGACAAGAGAGAAGCAAATCTTTAAATCTCTCCCAGCATTCATAAAATGTTTCATGGTCTTTTTGTTGGAAATTACTAATGTGCCTTTTCAAAAAGTTAGTCCTTTGTGCGGGAAAGAATTTTTTCAAGAATTCTCTTTGCATGTCATGCCATGTTCCTAGCGATCTAGGTCTCAAGGTGTTCAGCCATGTTTTGGCTTTATCCTTTAAAGAAAAAGGAAACAAGGTCAATTTAAGGACATCTTCCGATACATTTGGCACTCTAAATGTGATACTAATTTCCTCAAAATTCTTAAGGTGAAGATAAGGGTTCTCGGATTCCATTCCATGATACTTTGGCAGCAATTGAATTACTCCTGGTTTGATTTCAAAGTGTCCTACATTTTCAGGAATAATCATGCATGAAGGTTGACTAGTCCTAGTGGGATGTAAGTATTGTCGAAGTGTCATAACTGGGGGTCTACCTTCATTACCATGGTGACTTCCTACATCATCATCAGCCATCTCACCAGATCTGAGATTTTGCGAAAGAGTTTTAGTAATATGATCTGATGAATTGTCAAAAGTTTTTCGATTCAAACGCCCAGTGTTGTCCCTATTCCAACCTAGCATACAAAATTTAATTAAATTTTTATGTTTTTTTTTTAATAAATGATCACCCTTGATCTTTTCTTAAAGTTTTTTTTTAAAAAAAAAAATTTCAATTAGCAACAAAGGTTAATGAGATATGATAACAATAAAATTCTGATTCTAAAAAAAAAAAAAATTAAATGCAGAAAATTCAAAACAGACAGCAGCAACGTTTATATTAATTTAATGGTCGTAAAAGTATCAGAATATCAATCAGACCGTTCAGATAAAAGAAACATGTGTCCTACAGCAGCCTACGAAATTTGAGTGCAATCAGACGGTGGATTACTCAGATATCAGAGTTTGATGCAGACTATGCAGGGAATAAAAAAAACAGTAGTAAAGATTTTTTTTTTTCTTTTTCGAAACAAAAAGACTAACTACTAAAGTACTAATTAAATCTAAAAATTATACTAATAAATCAGCCGCTCTCCGGCAACGGTGCCAAAAACTTGATGCAAAAATAAAATTGTTCTCCCAAGTGCAGGAGAATCGCACAAGTAATAAATTCTCGGGAGTCCGAGGTCGAATCCTCAGGGAACGAAATATATGTGAGATTATTTAGTATAATTTTAGATTAATCAATTCAATAAATTTGTGGATTAAAATGATGCTTTGATTTTCAGAAATTAAATGCAAAGAATAATAAACAAAATTCAACGAAATAAAGATGGTAGGGATCTGGAATCCCCCTTGATGATATTGCATCCAAGGAATAAACTCTATGGTTCTTGATTAAAGATTAGTGGTAGGATAGATCTAATCATGGTATATGTTTCATGAACATATGAACTCAATTTCTAAGCATTCGTCGTGCTTTCTACGTCTACGACGAATCAAATACTAAAGCAATCCATATATCAATAATCATAATCCATTTAAGAACTATCTACGAAATAACTATGCATGGATCAAAAACATATTAATAAATATAAACCATTGAAAGCAAAAGTTTAGAGTTTACTTCAAAGAGCAATACATCAAAGGTTCATCCTTCTCCCTCCCTAAGAAATTAGCCGGCCATAAACATAAAAGGAACTCCCCCATTCCTCTTCCTCTTTTTTTTTTCCTTTTTATTTTCGGAAATAGGGGCTCCCCTGTTTCTCTCTTTCTCTGTTTTTTTTCTTTGTTTTCAAATGAGAGCTCCTCCCTTCACAGCCGAGAGGGCCCTCCTTATATAGATCCCCCCGAGCCCTAATGATAACGCTGGATTCCCTGATCGCACGTGGAGAGGAGAGGGCACGGACGGCTGGGATTTTGCTGGGACTCGGATGGACGCGGAAGCGAAAGACGCGGACGGGTGAAGCTTGAAACCATCACAGACGGCTAGGACGCGTGGAGCGCAGATGGATCGGAAGCTTGGGCTCTCTCAATCGCCAACGGATGCTTGGATGCGGGATCTTCGGTCGCTGTGGAGCTTGGGATGCGAACGGATGAAATCGGACGCGAAAGAAGCGGACGAAAGCTGAGATTGGGAATGGATGCTGGCCCGCAGACGCCGTGGAAGATCTGGGGATGCTGGAAGGCTTCACAGATCCGATTCGGAAGCATGGGATGCGGAGGATTGATGCTAGGATTCGGATGATGTTCGCGGGATGATGAGCTGCACTCGGACGAACGTGGCATGCTGGGATGAAGTCGGGAATCAGGGAGATCTGATCGTGAATTCCGCGGGCTGGGAGGTTGATCATGAACAGTTGATCGCAGCTGGTAACATGCGGATGAAGCGGGATCTTTGCTGGCTCTTGGCTGAACACGTGGACGCTGGGAGCTGATCACATGGACACGGGATGAGGAGTCGCACGCTGGGAGAAGCTTCATGGGCAAATCGCTGAGAAGAGGTGGACGGCTGAGAGCTGATCACACGCGCTGGGGCGCGGTGGAATCGCCACGGACGGCCGGATGTTGGACTCGGGATGCTGAATGCTTCGTGGACGCACGAGAGAAACACTTGATCGCAGGTTCCAAGAGCTGGGAGAAAGGCTGATCGTGGCATGATTTGATCACGGATCCTGAGACGCGGACGGGTCTTGAGAGGGCTGATGTGGCTCACGGACACGGCAAGGATGCTGAAGTGCTTATGAACGGCTGAATCTGGGCTCTATTCTGCAGCTGGGAAGAGATGAATTTATATAATGATAAAAATTATAATAAGTGCTAAGGGTAAAATATTTAATCATGTAAATGTTAACACCTATTATTTTCATTATTTTGCTAGCATTAGGCTAAGTTAATTGGTACTTAGATCGCACTTTTGTGCTCTCATCAAATGTCATGTCCAATCTGGTGACTGGAATGAACAACTTAAGCAAAAAGTTTGATGCTTTCACTGTTTCCACTAGCTCGAGTTCATATAAAGAGTTGAATCCCATCATGAAAGTGGATCACGAGTCACATAGTTTATGTATCTTGTGTAATAGTTCTGAGCATCTAGTGGAGTGTTGTCCTAGTTTATCCAACATTAAGGCTGAGCAAGCGAATGCTCTAAATTCATATAGTGCCTTTAAGAAGCCCACTCCCAACTCGTTCAGCCCAGTTTACCACCCTGATAATAGGTTCCACCCAAATTTCTCATACAAGCAAAATGAACCTATTCAGCATCAAGGTGGTCCACCAGGTTATCAGAACAACTTCTCCAGGATAGGTCCACCACAAATGAACCAACCTTTGGTTCCATCTGTACCGCCTTATAATGCCCCTATCCCACAGCAACCTTCACAATTAGAAACCATGATGGCTAATATGATGAAACAACAACAAGATTTTATCAAGCAACAACAACAGACCAATACAGCCCAAGCCCAGACTAACCAATTCCATGCGCAAGCAATTGCAAAACTTGAGGTTAGTCTGAGCCAAATAGCTAACTCTCTAGGGGATAGGAAGAAAGGTGAACTACCTAGTCAACCAGTGCCTAACCCTAGTAGACAACAAAATCAAGGTCAGATAGGTCAGTATCAAATCAATTCTAATGGAAATCCGACCTATGAAGTCCAGGCAATTACCACTTTAAGGTCTGGCAAGCAAGTGGACAATAAAGTCCAACTTCCTGAAAATGAAAAAGAAAATAAAACTGAATCCGATAAGAATCCTATTCAGAAGAGGGGTCAAGAACAGGACAAACCGGAAAAAAGGGAAGAACCCATAGAAACATACAAACCCAAGGTTCCCTTTCCCAGTAGACTTCAGGACTCCAAGAAACAATCTAACTTTGATGAAATCATGGAAGTCTTTAAAACTGTTCAAATAAATATACCTTTTCTCGATGCCATAAGACAAATTTCCTCCTATACAAAATTCTTGAAAGACCTCACCACGGTCAAAAGAAAAACAAGTATTCCTAGGCAAGCTGTTATGGCTGCACAAGCCTCATCTCTCATTCAACAACAGATTGCCCCGAAATTCAAAGACCCTGGTTGCCCAACTATTGAAATAAAAATAGGAGAGACGATCATCCAAAGAGCTCTATTAGATTTAGGAGCCAGTGTAAACCTACTTCCCTACTATGTGTACCAAAAATTAGGTTTGGAGGAATTAAAGCCTACAAATATTACCCTTTCCTTAGCAGATAGGACAGTGAAGTACCCCAAGGGGATTGTAGAGGATGTAATAGTGAAAGTAAATGAGTTTTACTATCCTGTGGACTTCGTTATCCTTGAGACTGAACCTGCAATACATCCAGATAGTCACACACCTATAATTTTAGGTAGACCTTTCTTAGCCACAGCAAATGCTGTGATCAACTGTCGAAATGGGATGCTGAAGTTATCTTTTGGCAACATGAAAGTCGAGCTTAATGTCTTCAACATAAGTAAACAACCACCAGACGACAAAGAAATCAATGAAGTTGACATGATTGAAAGTCTGGTTCAGGAGACTTTCTTACAAACTATAATAAGGACCCTTTAGAAGCTTACCTTGCCCATTCCGAGGAAGGGGTCAAGCATGCGCCTCTTAGTTCTGTTCCCCTTATGAGCATAGATTGTCATCAGCCGACTGTTCTTCATCGGACTCTTCCAAAATCATTCTTAGATAATGGTTGAAAAAAAAGAGAGATTTACATTTTGTCTGGCTGAAGACATAAAACTTAGCGCTCTTGGGAGGCAACCCAACATATAAATATCTTCTAAAAAAAAAAAATTACTAACATGCAGGTTTGGGGGTTTTTGGCCCCAATTGTCACTTTATCCACCCATATCAGGTAACTTCTCCTCTATCCTATTACTGTTTTAAATTCTCTTTAACATTGAGGACAATGTTAGATTTAGGTATGGGGGTGAGAATATTTTTGATTTTTTATGCCAAAAAAAAAAATTTAAAATTAAAAAAAAAGGAGTTCAAATTTTTAACTCAAACTCTAATCTTTTTGGCTGTACAAACTAGGAATTGCTTTGACAATAGCTTTAAGTTAAGGAATATGATAGCAGTTCTAGCTTGAGTTTTTGTCCCACCTATCTTCTGCTAACATGTTACAAGATGATTTAGCACCAACACGTAAGCATATGAATAGTGGGGTATGTATACTTGCAACTAATATGAATACTTTTAATCTTCGGGATAATTTAAAGTTATATGTGTGATGAACATCCTAATCAAAAAAAAAAGAAAAAAAAAGAAAAAAAAGAAAGATAAAATAAAATAAAAATAATGAGTTTATTTTAAGTCTTCTCACTGAGTAACCGGGCCTCTTGCCTGGCAAGCAGCGAGTGTTCGCGTAAAAAGGTGAGATGATTGAGATTAAACTCGGAGTGACTAATTTGGCCTTGAAGCCTAGTTAACTTGAGTTATTAAGCCTGTTAGGGTGTCTCTACACCTAGTGCCCTAAGCCATCTGGATCGGGAGTCATTGGCCTAACACTCGCTACATGGGTTAGCTAGAAAGCTTAATAAGGCTAGATATTGCACAAGTCATTCTTCTTTTCATTTAAAAAAAAATAAAAATAAAATAAATAAATAAATAAATAAATCTGGGGTGTTCATTACCATTTAACTCTAGAAAGTCTTGAAAATTGAAGTGATCATGTTGGAAGTAAGTGAAAGCCACTCATTTATATGATACTATCTTGCACCTCACTACATTCTTGACTTGTTAGCAGATAGATGGGGAGTAATGAAACTTGAGTTAGAGTCTGCTTAAATATGATAGCAATAAGTCTTTATTGTCCTTGCAATTCTAAGTTCATACAGTAATACTTTTTCAAATTTTGAGTTAAAAATTGGAAATCCCTGACTGATGAAGTTTGTGGGTAACTTCACTGCAAACCCTCACGAGACAACACTCGTCCACTAGGGTAACCTAGGGGTTTAAAGGCTTGTTGCACGTGCTAAGTGCAATCGTGATTCCCTACGAAAATGGGTACATATCTTAGTTTTGTGTATTTAGTTTAAAAAAAGAAAAAAAAAAGAGAGTCATAAGTTAGACTACATTTTTTTTGTGCCCTCATTTTATCGTTTGCTTGTTAATTGCTAGAGACTAGCAATAAGCTAGTTGGGGGGTGTGATGAGAGCACAAAAGTGCGATCTACATGTCACTAAAATTAATGTTATTGCTAACCGATAATAATAAATTCACTAGATTAATATTATATTTGGGTTTGACACAGATTATCATAAATTAGAGATAAAATGCACATTGAGTACAAATTTGACTTCAGAATGATCCCTTCCCAGATCCGACCCGGTTGAAGATCGAGTCGGGTCCGAGTCGGGTTCGGGTCCGGATCCAATTTTTCTATACTTTTGGGAAAGAATTTTTAGCAGATCTAATTTGACCATATCATAACTATGAGGTGCTGGGTGACCCATGACTTGAAAGACTTGCAATTGACCTCCAGTCAGAACAGATGACTCCTCCCATCTCAGGAGGGCAAAGAAATGAAAGAGTAGATGCCCTACAAGCCAATCGCAATATGTATTGCGAAGGGTTTTTCTTTTGATTTGTCCAAATCATGTACATGACATTTAAATATGAATAAAGGCGTTATGTTTTATCATATGCTGTAGATTATATTTATGATAAACTCCTTAGATTAGGGCAATGATTTTAAGACTATGATGAGATCATACTAGTGAGACTTAAAATCCTAAAATCCTAATCTTAAATATTTCCAGTCATTGGTACATTGAGTCGGGGATCAATGATTACCGGAAAGACTGGCATGTCTTATGTATGCTCGATGCAGAGGATGATTGATCTCACAATCATTTGTGTGGAGACACTAATACAAAGATATGGGTGCTCATTAGAAGAATGAGTTCACTGAATTGACCTACAAAGAGAAATCTTATGAAGTCTTACTTACATGTCAAAAGATGATTCTCTTAGTGGGAGTTGTGCAACTGATCCTTTGACCTGAGATCACCATGGTATCTTGTGCACATGAACCTATGTTTTGGTTTACACTCATTCATGACAATAAGTTATGTACGAGGTCTTCTGGATATGGTGGATTGTGTACGAAGATTATGAGTAGATCAACAAGGAATTAATCACTTCTAGTAAGAGAAGATAGCATCCTATTTATTCTAATCATATGATAATTCAGGAAGCCTTTGATCAAAGCAGAATGAAAATTAGAAAGAGTTTCTAATGTTTCATTATTTGAATTATCATTAAAAGATTGAGAAAAATATGAATATGAAATTGAGTTTGACATATATTCATACTCATATACATATTTGGGATGCAGTTTGATTAAAGGATTGAATTGCATAGTAACTTGCCACTGAAGGGTATTTTTGGTATTTCCACCAAATTCCATATTTTCCGGGTAGACATGACACGTTGCTAGACATCAATCTTGTCTTATAGGTTTGATCGAATTAAAGAGTTTAATTCGATCACCAATTAGAAAGGATTCTAATTGTTAAGTTCGGGTTCGCGCAGTTTGGACTTAAATCGATTAGAAGAGTTCTAATCAAGTTGGGTCAACTCGCACTCACACCTATTGCTGGCTAAGTATGGAACCCAATGGGTCACACACAAGAAAACTTATCAAGGGTCTAATTGGATTAGATCATGTTTGCAAGATAAACATCCTAGCAGGTGTTGCAAACCTTAGCTCCTGATTCGAACTGGATTCGAATCTGATTCGAACTGGATTCGAATCTGATTCGAACTGAATTCGAATCTGATTCTTAATTGATCTAAATTGATTAGATCATATTCTAATATGGGTTAGCCAAGAGTTGGCTCCTAATTGGCTTGGTTTGAGTCTAATTGGATTAGATTTGATAAATCATTCATTTTTGACCGTTGGATCAACATTTGGATGAAGAGATGGATCAAATGGATGGCACCATGAATTGGAGCCATTGGATTTTCATCATAGGATGATGGGAGATCATGATGACGTGATGGATATCATTGGGAGGCGTGGAGATGAAAAATAGGTGAAGGAAAGAGAGAGAATACGTGAAGATTAAATGGATAAGGATGAACCATTTATTTGATCTTATCCATTCTCTCTCTTCTCTCTTCATCACGCCTAAGGGATATATGGCGCCTTCTTTCATGGCCTTTGGATCATCATCAACCCTTGATGAATGGATAAGGTTGGTTCCTATTTTTCTTGCGTGAGAAGAAGTGAAAAAAGGGAAGAGTACGGCGCATTTTCATGAAGAGGTGCTTAGGGAATCAAGCGCCACATCATAAGCGCTTGATCTTATCATAACTACTTTTGATACGCCTCTCCCTATTTTTGTGGCGCCTTCTCTCCTCTTATCACGCCCCATCTGAAGGATGTGTGGATGGGATGCATCCTTTGGTGATGCATCCCCACGCCATCTATAAATAGGAATGCTCCCGGTGTTTTCTAATCATCGAAAATCAATCCAACTCTCTCTCTCTCATATCCCTTCTTTCTTACATTAATTTCTTTCTTTCTAACATTGCTTCTAGTGTGTCCTAAGCCAAGACAAGGTGGTCTTCCTTAGGACAAAAGGATTAGAAGTGATTTTAGAAGGCTAAAGAAAAATAGAAAGGAAGGAAAGCAAGCCATTAGAGTTCTTTAGAAGAATTCTGCATTAAGGATCAAAAGTCTTTGGAGCTAAAGTCTTGATCAAGTTTTCGTGTGGATCACCATTGGAGGGCGGACACTTGGACGCCTCGTGGAGATTGTACACTTTGGATTAGCGTTTGAGGTATTCTACTAATTCTGTATTTATTTTATATTATTTGATTGTAATCATTAAGGTGATCTAGGCTTAAAAGGGTTTCATGCATAGGGACTTTATTAAGAAAATTTTAAAATCCCTAGCTTCCGCTGCCCATTATGACATGCTAGAACCCTACAGTGTATCAGAGCTATCCTTAATTGGTTCAATCAAATAATAATGCATGATGTATGATTATTAATTTACTATGAGATAGTAATGTCATATGCTTAATGAAATGCTGAAATATATGATTCATATATGATATGATATGTAATAAAATGTCATGATATGAAATTTTCCATATGAAAATATGTTGAAGCATGTTAATTAGTTGCTTATGATTTATACATGCTATGAGATAGCTATGATGCATGATAACTTATTTTAGATATGTTAAATATATGTTACAATTAAAGAATGTGCTAGAGACTAGTAAGCCCTCAATAAAAATTATATTAAGTCATAGTGTTAAAAAATTTTGAGCTAACCCATTCTAGAACAATTAATCTAATTGGTGTCTAAGGAAAGCACTAAAGATGGTTACTTAATTAGGACCTTACTCTTTGAGTAAGGGGAGCCTCCCACCTGCTTACCTGGCCAATTGTTTGATTGTCTATTATGGAGAAGCTTAATATTGATATAACACTATTGATAGCCTTCCTTCATGCCTCGATATTATTATGTCAAGATCCATGCTAGTTTGTTGTGCTAACACAAAACTTGCAATGGGGACTGATGTTATACTGTCTTGGTGCATTAAGATGCTTATGGCATATTTTAATATATTGCCTTGTTGTGTAACCACAAGGGCAATATTATTCGAATATGACTATATGGAAATGAAGGGTTTGACTTAACTAAAATATTATTGTTTGTTGTGCTAACACAAGGCAATAAGTATTTTAAGAGGACAAGATAAAGTTGAGAATTGCATGAGATGCAATTGGAAAGAGTTTCCTACCTTTGAACTCATAAGAGTTTGTTGTGTAAACACAAGGCTTTTTATGATGAATTAGGATCTCAACCCTACTAAGAAAAATTATATTTTCACGTTTATCATAGGAGAGGGCTATGATATTCGATAAAAATAGTAGGAGACAAATTAGATTAAAGTCCTTATCTAGTTGCAAACATGTCATCATGATTGGTCTGCTTATATTAGTTATGTTCTTGCATATGTAGAATTATTAAATGGCTTCACTTTCACTAAGAGGCATCTTAGATGCCAACAAGTTGACCGGACCAAATTATGTGGACTGGTTGAGGAATTTAAAGATAGTACTCACTCAGGAGAAAATTTCCTATATACTTGAAACCCCTGATCTTGGAGATCTAGGGGATGATGCTACAGAAGAGGAGGTTGCCACACATAAGATGTGGAAAAATGACAGTTTGACTGTCAAATGTATCATACTTGCCTCTATGAGTAATGAATTACAGAGGCAACATGAAGGCATGGACACTCAATCCATACTTCTCAATCTAAAAGAGTTGTATGGAGAACAAAGCAGGACTGCTAGGTATGAGATATCTAAGCAGTTGTTCCGTGCTAGAATGAATAAAGGAACTCCAGTGCAAAACCATGTTCTTATGGTTATAGACTTAATCACTAGATTAAGTCAATTAGGTTTTGCTATGGATAGTGAGCTCAGTCAGGATTTGATCCTGCAATCACTGCCTGATTCATTCTCTCAGTTTGTTGTGAACTTTCACATGAACAAGCTGAACACCTCCCTGCCCGAGCTGTTAAATATGCTCAAAACAGCTGAAGGCCATATTAAGAAGGATAAAGGTCCACTCCTTCTTATAGATGGCACCTCTAAGAGAAAATCGGGCAATAAGGGTTCTAAGAAACGATTGAACCCTAAGAGTAGCATCAAAAAGAAAAAAGGAAAGAAAAACTCCGGATCAAGTACTTGTTTTCATTGCGGCAAAGCTGGCCACTGGAAAAGGAATTGCAAGAGTTTTCTTGCAAGTATGAAGACCGATGCAAGAGTTGCATCAAAAGGTATGTTTATGTTACATGCCAACTTGTCATTAAGTTCTTCAAATTCAAATTCATGGGTATTGGATACCGGCTGTGGTTTTCACATTTGCAAATCTTTGCATGGACTACAGAAAATTAAAATTTTGAAGAAAGGTGACTTCGAGCTGTATGGCGCTGGAGGAGAGTCCATCCAGGCTGAAGCTGTTGGAACCTACAACTTGGAGTTACCTTCGGGAGAGCTCCTACAATTAGAAGATTGTTATTATATGCCCAAAATTATTAGAAATGTAATTTCCATTCCTTTGTTGTTAAAGAAAGGATTTGAAATTAATGGAAAGGGCAATGGTTGCTCTATTTATTTTTCTAATAAGCATCTTTGCAATGGCATTATGAAAAATGGTCTTCTTGTTTTATTACTTAATGACAATGTCTTTCATATTAATAAAAGCAATAAAAGAAAGAGAGAGGAAGTAAATAACACCCTTCTTTGGCATTGCCGACTTGGTCACATAAGTGAATCAAGAATCAACAAGTTATACAAAGAAGAGTTCTTTGATCCTTATGATTATGAATCATTAGGAACTTGTGAATCTTGTCTTATGGGTAAAATGACTAAGTCTCCATTCACTGGACATGGAGAAAGGGCAAGTGAGTTATTAGGACTTATACACACAGATGTATGTGGTCCTATGACAACTCCAGCTAGAGGTGGATACTCTTACTTCATCACATTCACTGATGATTTATCAAGGTTCGGATATGTGTATCTTATGAAACATAAATCCGAAGCTTTTGATAAGTTTAAAAAGTATCAAAGTATGGTTGAAAAACAAACCGGAAAGTGTATTAAAATCCTTCGATCTGATCGAGGAGGTGAATACCTTTCTAGTGAGTTTTTAAATCATCTTAAAGAAAAGGGCATTCTCTCTGAATGGACACCTCCGTATACGCCACAATTAAATGGTGTAGCTGAACGGAGGAATCGTACTTTATTAGATATGGTACGGTCCATGATGTGCTTTACTGATCTTCCTATTTCCTTCTGGGGTTTTGCCCTAGAGACTGCTGCACTAATATTAAACAGGGTACCTTCTAAGTTTGTACCTAGCACTCCATATGAGATATGGAGAGGAAAGAAGCCTAATCTTAAGTATCTTAAGATATGGGGTTGTCAAGCTTATGTCAAAAGAAATTTTGGACACAAGCTAAGTGCTAGATCAGATAAATGTATTTTTGTAGGTTATCCTAAAGATAGTATAGGATACATCTTCTATCATCCTACCGAACAAAAAGTTTTTGTAGGTAGGCATGCCATTTTCTTAGAAAAAGAGTTTATCTTAGAAAAGGGCAAGGATAGAAAAATTGAACTTGAAGAAGTTCAAAACCTACAAATAGAAACACAAGAAATTCTTCAACCAGATGTACCCATTGATGAGGTACAACCACAACACACATCTCCTCTCCGAAGGTCAGATAGAGTGCGAAGAGCACCTGAGAGGTATGGGTTCATCATTGAGAATGATGAAGCCCACATTGTTCAGAATAATGATCCTCTGACCTATTCGGAAGCTGTCATGAGTAGTGACTCTGACAAATGGCTAGAAGCCATGAAATCCGAAATAGATTCTATGTATACCAACCAAGTATGGACTTTGGTTGATGCACCAGAGGGTGTAAACCCTATAGGTTGCAAATGGGTCTATAAGAAAAAGATTGGAGCAGATGGCCAAGTAGAAACCTACAAGGCTAGATTGGTGGCAAAAGGTTTCAGGCAAAAGCAAGGAATTGACTATGATGAAACTTTTTCGCCAGTAGCTATGCTCAAATCTATTCGGATTTTGCTTGCAATAGCTGCATACTATGATTATGAAATCTGGCAGATGGATGTCAAAACCGCCTTCCTTAATGGTTATCTTGAGGAAGAGGTTTACATGACACAGCCAGAAGGATTTGTCTCAAGTAAGAGAGCAAATCAAGTATGCAAGCTTAAGAGATCCATTTATGGATTAAAGCAAGCATCGAGGAGTTGGAACATCCGTTTTGATACAACAGTCAAAGAGTTTGGTTTTATCAAAAATGTGGATGAACCATGACTAGTGGGAGTGCCATTGTCTTCTTAATATTGTATGTAGATGACATACTGATCATTGGAAATGATATTCCAATGTTACAATCGGTCAAGACTTGGCTGTCAAAAAGCTTTTCCATGAAAGACTTGGGAGAAGCATCCTATATACTTGGTATAAAGATCTATAGGGATAGATCTAAAAGGATGCTAGGCTTGTCCCAGTCTAGGTACATAGATAATGTGCTGAAAAGATTCAGCATGGAAGAAAGTAAAAGAGGTTATTTGCCTATGAGTCATGGCATACGTCTCTCTAAGAAGATGTCTCCTAAGACATCTGAAGAGAGGAATAGAATGAATTCTATTCCCTATGCTTCGGCAGTAGGATCGATTATGTATGCTATGCTATGTACTAGGCCTGATCTTGCTTATGCCTTAGGCATAACAAGTAGATTTCAGGCTGATCCAGGAGAGGATCATTGGATAGCTGTGAAAAATATTCTTAAGTACTTGAGAAGGACTAAAGATATTTTTCTAGTTTATGGAGGATCTGAGTTGAAACTAGAAGGATTTTCTGATTCTAGTTTTCAATCAGACCCAGATGATAGCAAGTCCACTTCAGGGTATGTCTTTACCCTAAATGGTGGTGCAGTGAGCTGGAAGAGTTCCAAACAGCAAACTGTAGCTGACTCAACTACTGAGGCAGAATACATTGCTGTAAGTGAAGCCGCTAAGGAAGCTATCTGGATGAAGAAGTTCATCTCTGAGTTAGGAGTAGTTCCCGAGATTGCTGGACCAGTCCCAGTTTATTGTGATAACACTGGAGCTGTTGCTCAAGTGAAGGAACCAAGGTCTCATCACAAATCCAAGCACATTCTAAGACGCTTCCATCTTGTTCGAGAGATTGTCGAGAGACAAGACATAGTCATTGAACGAGTAGACACCAAGAACAACCTAGCAGACCCGTTCACTAAAGCTCTACCACAACAGCAGTTCGATCGCCACCTCGATTGTATGGGGATAAAATATAAGAGCGATTGGCTTTAGTGCAAGTGGGAGATTGAAAGAGTAGATGCCCTACAAGCCAATCGCAATATGTATTGCGAAGGGTTTTTCTTTTGATTTGTCCAAATCATGTACATGACATTTAAATATGAATAAAGGCGTTATGTTTTATCATATGCTGTTGATTATATTTATGATAAACTCTTTAGATTAGGGCAATGGTTTTAAGACTATGATGAGATCATACTAGTGAGACTTAAAATCCTAAAATCCTAATCTTAAATATTCCCAGTCATTGGTACATTGAGTCGGGGATCAATGATTACCGGAAAGACTGGCATGTCTTATGTATGCTCGATGCAGAGGATGATTGATCTCACAATCATTTGTGTGGAGACACTAATACAAAGATATGGGTGCTCATTAGAAGAATGAGTTCACTGAATTGACCTACAAAGAGAAATCTTATGAAGTCTTACTTACATGTCAAAAGATGATTCTCTTAGTGGGAGTTGTGCAACTGATCCTTTGACCTGAGATCACCATGGTATCTTGTGCACATGAACCTATGTTTTGGTTTACACTCATTCATGACAATAAGTTATGTACGAGGTCTTCTGGATATGGTGGATTGTGTACGAAGATTATGAGTAGATCAACAAGGAATTAATCACTTCTAGTAAGAGAAGATAGCATCCTATTTATTCTAATCATATGATAATTCAGGAAGCCTTTGATCAAAGCAGAATGAAAATTAGAAAGAGTTTCTAATGTTTCATTATTTGAATTATCATTAAAAGATTGAGAAAAATATGAATATGAAATTGAGTTTGACATATATTCATACTCATATACATATTTGGGATGCAGTTTGATTAAAGGATTGAATTGCATAGTAACTTGCCACTGAAGGGTATTTTTGGTATTTCCACCAAATTCCATATTTTCCGGGTAGACATGACACGTTGCTAGACGTCAATCTTGTCTTATAGGTTTGATCGAATTAAAGAGTTTAATTCGATCACCAATTAGAAAGGATTCTAATTGTTAAGTTCGGGTTCGCGCAGTTTGGACTTAAATCGATTAGAAGAGTTCTAATCAAGTTGGGTCAACTCGCACTCACACCTATTGCTGGCTAAGTATGGAACCCAATGGGTCACACACAAGAAAACTTATCAAGGGTCTAATTGGATTAGATCATGTTTGCAAGATAAACATCCTAGCAGGTGTTGCAAACCTTAGCTCCTGATTCGAACTGGATTCGAATCTGATTCGAACTGGATTCGAATCTGATTCGAATTGAATTCGAATCTGATTCTTAATTGATCTAATTTGATTAGATCATATTCTAATATGGGTTAGCCAAGAGTTGGCTCCTAATTGGCTTGGTTTGAGTCTAATTGGATTAGATTTGATAAATTATTCATTTTTGACCGTTGGATCAACATTTGGATGAAGAGATGGATCAAATGGATGGCACCATGAATTGGAGCCATTGGATTTTCATCATAGGATGATGGGAGATCATGATGACGTGATGGATATCATTGGGAGGCGTGGAGATGAAAAATAGGTGAAGGAAAGAGAGAGAATACGTGAAGATTAAATGGATAAGGATGAACCATTTATTTGATCTTATCCATTCTCTCTCTTCTCTCTTCATCACGCCTAAGGGATATATGGCGCCTTCTTTCATGGCCTTTGGATCATCATCAACCCTTGATGAATGGATAAGGTTGGTTCCTATTTTTCTTGCGTGAGAAGAAGTGAAAAAAGGGAAGAGTACGGCGCATTTTCATGAAGAGGTGCTTAGGGAATCAAGCGCCACATCATAAGCGCTTGATCTTATCATAACCACTTTTGATACGCCTCTCCCTATTTTTGTGGCGCCTTCTCTCCTCTTATCACGCCCCATCTGAAGGATGTGTGGATGGGATGCATCCTTTGGTGATGCATCCCCACGCCATCTATAAATAGGAATGCTCCCGGTGTTTTCTAATCATCGAAAATCAATCCAACTCTCTCTCTCTCATATCCCTTCTTTCTTACATTAGTTTCTTTCTTTCTAACATTGCTTCTAGTGTGTCCTAAGCCAAGACAAGGTGGTCTTCCTTAGGACAAAAGGATTAGAAGTGATTTTAGAAGGCTAAAGAAAAATAGAAAGGAAGGAAAGCAAGCCATTAGAGTTCTTTAGAAGAATTCTGCATTAAGGATCAAAAGTCTTTGGAGCTAAAGTCTTGATCAAGTTTTCGTGTGGATCACCATTGGAGGGCGGACACTTGGACGCCTCGTGGAGATTGTACACTTTGGATTAGCGTTTGAGGTATTCTACTAATTCTGTATTTATTTTATATTATTTGATTGTAATCATTAAGGTGATCTAGGCTTAAAAGGGTTTCATGCATAGGGACTTTATTAAGAAAATTTTAAAATCCCTAGCTTCCGCTGCCCATTATGACATGCTAGAACCCTACAAGAAAGTCCCAGACCTTCTTCCAAAATCCAATTCCATTGCAGAAACTGGCACATAACCCATATTCAATGAAGGGAGATCCTCTCACCCGCATCAAAGCATCCATGCGAAAACAGGGGAGAGGGAATGATCCCATGCGTCCGCCACATCGATCCCAAGTGCCCGTTCGAATGCATCCAACTCCCGTGCCAGCCACCGTGCCAGCAGCCCGCGTTCTTCACGCGGTGAACATCCCAACGATCCAGCCTCCTCCATCGCGCCCAATCATCCCGGAATCCCAGCGGCCAGCCCCTCCTTCCAATGATCCCGCCTCACAGATCGCCTCCAGCCGCATCCGCACCATGATCGTCGGCCTCCTAGTGATCCCACGGCTCCCTCCACGGATCAAGCTCCCGCGTCCGCGTCCAAGGATCCGGCCATTCGAGATGTCCGCCCGTGATTCTCCCCCACACGCCACGGATCAAGCTTCCACATCTTCCTCCGAGAAATCCCCGCTTCTCCCTTCCGGATTCAAGACCCCCCTCTGCCTCTGCTTCCGCCCATGATGCGGATGCTAATCCCGGCGTTTCAGCCTCGTCCGTTGTCCATGACGCGTCCGTGATCCCGCCACCGTTTTGATTCTCAAGCCAGCTTCAAGGTTGGGGCAAGCTATAAAAGGAGGTGGTGCTCGGCTGTTGAGGGAGAGGAAGAAGAAGGGGGCCGGTGGGTCCACAGAAAAGAGAAGAACAGGGGAGAGGGCTCGGTTTGGGAGAGAAGAAAGAAAATCAAAAAGAAAATCAAACAGGGGAGATGGCTCTGTTTTGTGAAAAGAAAGAATAAAAAATAGGAGAGAGGGAAAAGGGGAGTTTTCTTGTTTTTCTTCCTTTGTTTTTATATTTTATTTTGTAGAAGGAGGAAGCATTAGGCTTTCAATCTTCATTTTACTATTGTAATTGTTCTTTTATGCAATTCATTAATTTTTCTTTTATGCAATTCATGTTTTAGTTTAAGTTTAATTTCTGCAATTTATTTTTATGCATTCAAGAATTCTTGTTTTAGTTGCAAAATATGAAATTTTCTTTCATGCAGTTTATGTTTCAGGCTTCAATCTTCCTAAGCACTGTTTTCATCCATGCCAAAGTTTTTCTTTGAATAGTAAATATTTTATTAAATTTATAAATGCTCTTCTATTCCAAGTATTTGTCTTTTCGTTATTTTCAAATGAAAAACCTTCTCTGGCAGACTAGAGAATCATTTAACATCCTCAAAGTAATGTTTTTCTTTTGTTATTCAAAAATCGATTTTGAATCCGAGTGAACGTTCTAATTTTTATGTAACTCCAACCGCCTCCCTGTGGATCGACCTCTTACAACCACTATTCTTCGGGTAGAACAGGTAAGAGTAAATTAAATTTAAACTTTGTTCGTCGGTTCTAATAACGATCGGTCTAGCATATTTTTAGTTAGACAGAAAAAGGACGAACAGTTATTGTAGTTTGACTGCACATACACATGGTCTCTAGTCATATGGGTCCTTGTAGTGTAGATTGGCTGCAGTAAGTTTACTGTAGGAGTAGGGTACGCACCTACAAGAAATCTATCGACCTTGATAAATGAGGAGTGATCCTATATGATTTATTAGACTGAGTTCTAAGACCTTGGCCAGGGCAGTAATATACAGTAGAAAAGAGTTTTCTACCCTCGAACTCAAGTCGAATAAATCTAGACATATGACAGACGACGGAGTTTAACGAGTTATCCATGACCTCCGGTCTGTAGGGATCCACGATAGAAGGACTATATCATATGATAACTGCACCTAGAGGTTCATCATTCTATTCTGTTGGGTAGCCACTACATACTGCTAGGTGTCACTGGTGGATGGTGAGACTCACAGGAATCATCTTAATGGTCGATAATCCCTGGTGAGTTGAGTTGGAATTGTTTCAACCCATTGAAAGGAGTTTTCAATGATATTGTGATAGAGATCGCAATATATCTCACTACCAGTCAGAATAGAACCTATGGAGTCACACACATTAGAGGTATTGACCGATCCGATGGTTGAATGTGATTAGGAATCACAAATAATCAATTAGATTGATAAATGGATAACCCGCTAAGAGTTAGTGGTTAGAAGAAGAAATAATTGCAATCGGATTGCAATTTAATTTAATTAATTAGATTTAATTAATTAGGACTTGAAAAAATCCCAATCTAATCAGGACTTGTTCAAATTTCAGTTCTAAGATAATTAAGACTTTAGAAATCCTACTCCAAGTAGGACTCTAATTTAATTTGAAATCCTAATCCAATTAGGACTTCATGAATCCTACTCCAAGTAGGACTCGTGATCAAGTCCAATTACCGTACCACCATTGCACAAGAACACATATCCAGATGTCGACTTTCTATCATCAATATCAGTCATGAAGTCTGAATCTGTGTATCCTTCTACCTTTAACTCCGATAATCCTCCAAAAACCAAGAACAAATCTTTAGTTCTTCTTAAGTACTTAAGAATGTTCTTCACAGCTATCCAGTGCTCTTCGCCTGGATTCGACTGATAACTGCTAGTGACACTCACAGCAAGGGCTATATCAGGTCGTGTACACAGCATGGTGTTGGGAACCCGCCCATGCCGCTGATATTTCAAAACAAAAATCAGATGGCAGCGGAAAGGGGGCATGTGCGGGATCAACGTTCATCGCATGAACGTTGTTTCGAGACCTTTCGTAATTAGGTAAGAATTAAAACTTTTAAAACCATTAGAAAGATCAGATCTTCACCTTGCGCGGGTAGATGATCACCGCAAATCTGAATACATGGTTTTTGGAAGAGGGTTCGCTTGAAGCCGTTCAAACGTCCGGCCTCTACGGGTATCCACACGAAGTAGAGGACCGATCAAATCTTTCTTGTCTTTCCGGGGTGCTAGCTCCCTTGCAAAGACTTCTTTTGATGGCTGATCTCCTTTCTTTCAATCAACCCTTGATTGTGCTTGAGAGGAGGAAGAAGAAGGATGAAGAAGAGGAAGAAGAAGAATCCCCACGCAGCCTTCTTTTCTTCCTTGCGTTGGATGAAGGAAGGGAAGGGGAGGAGGCCGCCAACACTTGGAGAGCTTCTTCCCTTGCTTGCGGCTGAACCAAGGGAGGAAAGGGGCTGGTGGCGGCAGCAAGAGGAGGAAGAGAGCACTTCTTAGGGCGCCGGCCCTAGGTCCCCTTTTATAAGCATCAAGGGCTCCTACAACTTAGGAGCCCTTGACTACTTTCTTTCTTTGGAGCGCCGGCCCCTTCTCTCTTCTTGTCGCCCTAACCAATTGGAGAGGGGCTGATGCCCCTCTTACTTGGTTAACCTAATCCTCTTCCAAAGAGGATTAGGTGCCCTTTTCATGGTTTAGTCCTAATCTAATTAGGATTAGCCAAATTGGGTTCAATCTATGCTAGTCCTAATCCAATTAGGACTTGAATGAACCATGACTCAATTGAACTCTTCAATCCTAATCCAATTAGGAGTCATGTTGATTCATTAGATTAATAATTAATTTAGACTTAAGGAATCCTAATCCAATTAGGATTTGTTTAATTCTAGTCCTAATCCAATTAGGACTCTAATTTAAATTCGGAGTCCTAATCCGATTAGGACTCTGGGAATCTTACTCCAAGTAGGAATCCAATTTTAATTAAAAACTCCTAATCTCATTAGGATTTTGGGAATCCTATTCCAAGTAGGAATCCCAGTCCTACTCCAACTAGGATTCCCAGTCCTAATCCAATTAGGACTCTAGGAATCCTACCCGAAGTAGGACTCTTGTTTTAAGTCCAATTAATTAATTCTCTTTGTTCCTTCTTCAACTTCTTATCAATCAAATTGATTACTTGTGATTCATAATCACTTTTCAACCATCGGATAGGTCAATACTTCTAGTGTGTGTGACCCCATAGGTTCTACTCTGACTGGTAGTGAGATATATTGTGATCTCTATCACTATATCATTGAAAACTCCTTTCAATGGGTTGGAATGATTCCAACTCTACTCATTAGGGTTTATCGATCATCGAGATAATCCCTGTGAGTCCCACCATCCACCAGTGACACCTAGCAGCATGTAGTGGCTACCCAGCAGAATGGAATGATGAACCTCTAGGTGCAGTTAACATGTGATACAGTCCTACTATCGTGGATCCCTACAGGACGGAGGTCATGGACAACTCGTCAAACCCCATCGTCTGTCATATGTCAAGATTTATTCGACTTGAGTTCGATAGTGGAAAACTCTTTTTCTACTTTATATTACTACCCTGGCCAAGGTCTTAGAACTCAATCTAACAAATCACATAGGATCACTCCTCTTCTATCAAGGTCGATAGATTCCTTATAGGTGCATACCCTACTCCTACAGTGAACTTACTGCAGCCAATCTACACTGCATGGACCCATATGGCTAGAGACCATGTATGTGTGCAGTCAAACTACAATAACCTCACTGTGAGTAGCCGAAGCACCGCAGGTCAAAGGACCAGTCACACTACTGCAACATCAAGCAAGTCACTGACGAGTGGATAGACATCCAAGTGACTTTTTGTCTTGGTCACGCTCAGTACCCTTGTTCTCTAACAAGCACTTGCACTATCACTTCAGTGTCCCTACACTGTGGACTCAAGTCTCGTCCATCCAGAAGGAAAGTGATCTGTGCACTGATCGGATCGATCACCGTCCTCGTGATGATCCATTGATCAGGAGCATTTAGAAATTAATCACCAATGATACATGGCTCAAATTCTCAACTCTTGAGAATATGTATCATCATCTTATTAATTCCTTGGACGATTCATAGACACATAAATAATATGAATGAAAAGATGCCTTTTATTTATTCAATAATAAACAGTCAAGTACAAAATTATGTTCCTAGAATCAACAATGTGTCAGCCAAATTGGCTTCTAGGGCATACATCTAACAATCTCCCACTTGCACTAAAGCCAATTGGTCATATATCTTAGGCCCATCTTCTCAAGGTGGGCTTCAGTCTTTTGCTGACTCAGCTGCTTAGTGAACCGGTCCGCCACGTTATCTGCGGAGTCTACTCTCTGTACCTCTACATATTTCTTCTCAACATAGTCACGTATGAGATGGAAGCGCCGCTCTATATGCTTAGACTTCTGATGAGACCTTGGCTCCTTAGCAAGGGCTATGGCGCCATTATTATCGCAGTAGAGTGTTATGGCATCTGATGTCATCACATCCAACTCTGCAATGAATTTCTTGAACCAGAAGCCTTCCTTAGCAGCTTCAGAGGCGGCGATGTATTCAGCTTCCATAGTAAAATCAGCAATGATCGGTTGTTTAGAACTCTTCCAATTTATCGTACCACCATTGCACAAGAACACATATCCAGATGTTGACTTTCTGTCATCGACATTAGTCATGAAGTCTGAATCTGTGTACCCTTCTACCTTTAACTCTGATGATCCTCCAAAAACCAAGAATAAATCTTTAGTTCTTCTCAAGTACTTAAGAATATTCTTCATAGCTGTCCAGTGTTCTTCACCTGGATTCGACTGATATCTGCTTGTGACACTCACAGCAAGAGCTATATCAGGTCGTGTACACAGCATGGCATACATGAGGCTTCCTATTGCCGATGCATAGGGAATCTTGCTCATGCGTTGAATCTCTTCAGATGTGTTGGGGCACATCTTCTTGGAGAGATGAATTCCATGCCCAAGGGGTAAGAGACCCCTCTTGGAGTTTTCCATGCTGAACCTCTTCAGCACCTCCTCTATGTACATCTTCTGTGAAAGGCCAAGCATCCTTTTAGATCTATCTCTATAGACCTTTATTCCCAAAATATAGGATGCTTCCCCAAGGTCTTTCATGGAGAATTCTTTTGACAACCAGACCTTGACCGAGGTTAGCATGGGAATATCATTCCCAATCAGGAGAATGTCATCTACGTACAGTACGAGAAAAACGACAGCACTCCCACTAACCTTTTTGTAAACACACGGTTCCTCTTCGTTTTTTGATGAAATCAAACGTTTTGATTGCGTCATCGAAACGAGTGTTCCAACTCCGAGATGCTTGCTTTAGTCCATAGATGGACCTTTGCAGCTTGCAGACCTTGTGATCTCCATCACTGGAAGTGAAACCCAAAGGCTGTTCCATGTAGATATCTTCATCAAGATATCCATTCAGGAAAGCAGTTTTCACATCCATCTGCCAGATTTCATAATCATGAAATGCTGCAATAGCAAGCAATGTTCGGATGGATTTTAGCATGGCTACAGGTGAAAAGGTCTCCTGATAGTCAATGCCTTCGCTGACTATACCCTTTCGCCACAAGCCTTGCCTTATAGGTCTCTACCTTTCCATCCGAACCTATCTTCCTCTTGTAGATCCATTTGCATCCAATAGGTACAATACCTTCTGGTGGGTCTACTAAGGTCCAGACTTGGTTGGAATGCATGGAGTCTAACTCTGACTTCATAGCTTCCAGCCATTTCTCGGAATCGATATCAGATATCGCCTCGTTGTAGGTTTTGGGATCCTGTATGTGATCCCTATCTCCCACTAGGAACATTTCCTCGGTATCCTCTTCTAGTATACCTAAGTATCTATCGGGAGGATGGGAGACCCTACTAGATCTACGAGGTGGTCGAGGGACATCGTGTACTGGCTCTTTATGAATGGGTTCTATAGGATCCATGACTCGTTGCTTTTCAGAGACTTTCTCTTCAAGCTCAATTTTTTCTCCCACTGCCTCTATCAAGGATAAACTGATTTTCCAAGAAGATGGCATGACGGCTCACAAACACATTGTGATCCTCTGAGATGTAAAAATTGTATCCTAATGACTCTTTAGGATATCCTATAAAACGAGCACTTATGGTCCTAGCCTCTAACTTGTCTGCCTGTAGTCTCTTGACGTGGGCCGGACATCCCCAAATCTTGAGATGACCAAGACTTGGTTTCTTACCATGTCATATCTCATATGGTGCGGTAGGAATGGACTTTAGAGGGAACTCTATTCAACAAGTAAATAGCTGAAAATAGGGCATCTATCTAAAGAAACAAGGGTAAATCAGTGTAGCTCATCATGGACTGGACCATATCAATAGAGTCCGATTCCTCCTCTCTGACACTCCATTGAGCTGAGGTGTTCCAGGAGGAGTCCATTATGAAACTATACCATTCTCCTTGAGATAATCACGGAACTCTCCATTAAGGTATTCACTTCCTCGATCTGATCGAAGAACCTTAATGAGTTTTTGTGCTTATTTTTCTACTTCATATCTAAGCTTTTTGAACCTTTCAAAAGTTTCATATTTGTGTCTCATACACATATCCATACCGTGAGTAATCATCGGTAAATGAAGTAAAAAATTATAACCCCTAGCCTGCACATCGAATGGGCCACACACATCAGTGTGTACTAGGATAAGTATTTCAGTGGACCTCCCTGTGTCCTACAAAGGATAACTTGGCCATCTTTCCTTGAAGGCAGAATTCACAAACCAAATATGACTCGAAAGTCAATGAGCCCAAAAGCTCATGTTTCTCTAATTTGTTTATTCTATCTTCTCCTATATGGCCAAGCCTGAGGTGCCACAAATACTTTAGATTTATCTCATTTTTGGATCTATTAGATCCTATGGTATTCACTGTTTGCTCAGATATATTCACAGATACATCCATATGTATGTGATAGAGACTGTCAATCATAAAACCATGTTGAATCAATTTATTTTTCAAATAAAAATCTTTCTGTGCTAAATAAAATACAGAAATCAAATTTCTGCTAGCAATAGGTAACAGTCCCTAAGTATCTTGAGCATATCTGACATACCTTCTGAAGGTCTGTCACCCTTCATGTTCTTTATGCTTTCCATGTATGTAGGACAGTTCCTCTTCCAATGGCCGTCCATGATGCAATGGAAACACTTTTTCTTGCAATTGGCCTTTTTCTTGGAACTTCCTTACTTGGTGTTTTCTTAGTACTCTGCTTCTTCGCAGGCTTCTTCTTCTTCCAAATAGACTCTCTCTTGAAAGTAGAAACTAACTTGACAGCGAAAACGATGCCCCTTGAACTTCTTCAAGGTCCCTAAGGTAGTTACCAATTTTTTTAACAATTCTATTTTAGTGCATACAACCTTGTTCATATGGTAGTTTACTATAAACTATTCATATGAAGCTGGAAGGGATTGCGGGATCAAATCCGTTTGCAATTCCTTGTGCATGGTCATGCCAAGCTTCTCAAGCTTCTCTAAGTCCTTTATCATGGTCAAACCATGATCATGGACAGACTGCCCATCGTGCATCTTGGCTTTGAAGAGCCTCTTGGACACTTCAAACCGAGCTGCGTGACTCTGATCACCATACAACTCTTGCAGGTGATTTAATATGTCTCTGGCAATCTTCATGTTCTCATGCTGGCATTGTAATGCATTGGACATGGATGCCATTGTGCAGCACCTAACTTTATTGTCATTGTTCGTCCACTTAACAAGCGTCTTACGCTGATCAGTGATCGGACGGATTGGTAACATGGGGATTCCATGGTCTAGCATATACCCGAATTTCTCACAATTCAAAACTATTTTTTGAAATTTGCTGAGCCAATCTTTATAATTGGGTTTGGTCAAACGGTTGTTCTATAGGATATGAGTTAAGAGTCTAGAAGCTGACTTTATAATCCTCAGAGAGTAAAGATTCTAGTTAGACTTTTGTACTTGATCCTAATCTGTTCTAAGGTCTTTTAGAATAAATGTAACTCCCACTATTTTCTCGAATCCCTCACACTCCCCTGGTAGGGAAACGAAAATCCCACACGACTAGGGTTTCTAGTGGGTACTGCGGTCCCACCGATTTACATGCCACCTCACCTAACAGTTATTGGTGACACATAGATGGATGAGTGTACAACTCTTGTACAATGCTTCTTAAGCATGTTGCAGTGTAACTTGGTCTCTAAGCCATGAAAACCTCACCTAACAGTTATTGGTCCCATCGCTTAGTTAAGTCAGACCCACCATATAACCGTAGGAATAAAGTCGTCATTGGGTCCTCACCTAACAGTTATTGGTGCCCAACCCCACCTTTATCCTACTACATCTCATGTCTATAGAGAGGTCCAGCCCCCCGATGCAACTTGACCACTGTGTCCAGCCGAGACAAATCAACATCAGAAAGGCCTTAGCAGCTCTACTACAGTGGAAGACCTATTGACTTAATATTGGTTAATCAGGTCTTAGTGTTTGCAACTTGAGCCCTTCATAAGAGGTAATTGAACAATTGGCCAGGTAAGCAGGTGGGAGGCTCCCCTTACTCAGAGAGTAAGGTCCTAATTAAGTAACCACCTTTCATGCTTTCCTAGACACCAATTAGATCAATTAATCTAATATGACTTGCTCATGTCGGTTCACTCTCGACTTGATTGAGGAGGTTTTGATTTAGGTCTCAATTGGGTTTGCTACATCACATGTAAACCTATCTACCCGACTCGCATTCACATTACATGCAAACGGCACATCACAGGCAGTTATAATCGCAGCATCAAATTAAAGCTAAACTTTAAATAGGTGATGATCATGGATTCTAGTTAGGTCGTATTACAAGCACATGCACGTCAATCGATCAAATGGTCTTCAACTCTTGAATTGGTTCCAAGCCTCCTTGATTCGATCCTTGACCAACTCTTGATCCAATCGCCATCAACCACTTAGACCCCTGCTCATCTCATGCATCATCTTCGACTTGATCGTTGACGTACATCACATCACAGAAATACAACCAGATGTAAAATAAAAATAAAAATAAATTACATCTCCTTTTAGGAGGCACGCAGGCCTCTCAAAACATCAAATAAGATGCATGCAAGCATCTGAAAAATTACATGACATCGCAGATCACATCGCAGGTCATTACATTTGATACCAAAAGGGTTTGAATCCTATGATCATCACCATATGCAATAATTATAATTTTCAGATCTGAAAACTAACTGATTGTGTCATGACATAGGTTGCTGATCATGCTAATCATGATTCTAAACTTTGTAATCTCATTAACAATGCTATTAGAATCATCATCTTATCACATAAAAATCAGCATGCAAAAATCAGCACCCCTGAAAAATCTGCATGCAGAAATTTTCAGCATACATGATCATTCAATTTTCAGATCTAATAAGCCTTTAAATAATTAATTCTTAACTTAATCTATGAAGCCTAGGCTCTGATACCACTGTTGGGAACCCGCCCATGCCGCTGATATTTCAAAACAAAAATCAGATGGCAGCGGAAAGGGGGCATGTGCGGGATCAACGTTCATCGCATGAACGTTGTTTCGAGACCTTTCGTAATTAGGTAAGAATTAAAACTTTTAAAACCATTAGAAAGATCAGATCTTCACCTTGCGCGGGTAGATGATCACCGCAAATCTGAATTCGTGGTTTTTGGAAGTGGGTTCGCTTGAAGCCGTTCAAACGTCCGGCCTCTACGGGTATCCACACGAAGTAGAGGACCGATCAAATCTTTCTTGTCTTTCCGGGGTGCTAGCTCCCTTGCAAAGACTTCTTTTGATGGCTGATCTCCTTTCTTTCAATCAACCCTTGATTGTGCTTGAGAGGAGGAAGAAGAAGGATGAAGAAGAGGAAGAAGAAGAATCCCCACGCAGCCTTCTTTTCTTCCTTGCGTTGGATGAAGGAAGGGAAGGGGAGGAGGCCGCCAACACTTGGAGAGCTTCTTCCCTTGCTTGCGGCTGAACCAAGGGAGGAAAGGGGCTGGTGGCGGCAGCAAGAGGAGGAAGAGAGCACTTCTTAGGGCGCCGGCCCTAGGTCCCCTTTTATAAGCATCAAGGGCTCCTACAAGTTAGGAGCCCTTGACTACTTTCTTTCTTTGGAGCGCCAGCCCCTTCTCTCTTCTTGTCGCCCTAACCAATTGGAGAGGGGCTGATGCCCCTCTTACTTGGTTAACCTAATCCTCTTCCAAAGAGGATTAGGTGCCCTTTTCATGGTTTAGTCCTAATCTAATTAGGATTAGCCAAATTGGGTTCAATCTATGCTAGTCCTAATCCAATTAGGACTTGAATGAACCATGACTCAATTGAACTCTTCAATCCTAATCCAATTAGGAGTCATGTTGATTCATTAGATTAATAATTAATTTAGACTTAAGGAATCCTAATCCAATTAGGATTTGTTTAATTCTAGTCCTAATCCAATTAGGACTCTAATTTAAATTCGGAGTCCTAATCCGATTAGGACTCTGGGAATCTTACTCCAAGTAGGAATCCAATTTTAATTAAAAACTCCTAATCTCATTAGGATTTTGGGAATCCTATTCCAAGTAGGAATCCCAGTCCTACTCCAACTAGGATTTCCAGTCCTAATCCAATTAGGACTCTAGGAATCCTACCCGAAGTAGGACTCTTGTTTTAAGTCCAATTAATTAATTCTCTTTGTTCCTTCTTCAACTTCTTATCAATCAAATTGATTACTTGTGATTCATAATCACTTTTCAACCATCGGATCGGTCAATACTTCTAGTGTGTGTGACCCCATAGGTTCTACTCTGACTGGTAGTGAGATATATTGTGATCTCTATCACTATATCATTGAAAACTCCTTTCAATGGGTTGGAACGATTCCAACTCTACTCATTAGGGTTTATCGATCATCGAGATAATCCCTGTGAGTCCTACCATCCACCAGTGACACCTAGCAGCATGTAGTGGCTACCCAGCAGAATGGAATGATGAACCTCTAGGTGCAGTTAACATGTGATACAGTCCTACTATCGTGGATCCCTACAGGACGGAGATCATGGACAACTCGTCAAACCCCATCGTCTGTCATATGTCAAGATTTATTCGACTTGAGTTCGATAGTGGAAAACTCTTTTTCTACTTTATATTACTGCCCTGGCCAAGGTCTTAGAACTCAGTCTAACAAATCACATAGGATCACTCCTCTTCTATCAAGGTCGATAGATTCCTTATAGGTGCATACCCTACTCCTACAGTGAACTTACTGCAGCCAATCTACACTGCATGGACCCATATGGCTAGAGACCATGTATGTGTGCAGTCAAACTACAATAACCTCACTGTGAGTAGCCGAAGCACCGCAGGTCAAAGGACCAGTCACACTACTGCAACATCAAGCAAGTCACTGACGAGTGGATAGACATCCAAGTGACTTTTTGTCTTGGTCACGCTCAGTACCCTTGTTCTCTAACAAGCACCTGCACTATCACTTCAGTGTCCCTACACTGTGGACTCAAGTCTCGTCCATCCAGAAGGAAAGTGATCTGTGCACTGATCGGATCGATCACCGTCCTCGTGATGATCCATTGATCAGGAGCATTTAGAAATTAATCACCAATGATACATGGCTCAAATTCTCAACTCTTGAGAATATGTATCATCATCTTATTAATTCCTTGAACGATTCATAGACACATAAATAATATGAATGAAAAGATGCCTTTTATTTATTCAATAATAAACAGTCAAGTACAAAATTATGTCCCTAGAATCAACAATGTGTCAGCCAAATTGGCTTCTAGGGCATACATCTAACACATGGCATACATGAGGCTTCCTATTGCAGAAGTATAAGGAATCCTGCTCATGCATTAAATCTCTTCAGATGTGTTGGGGCACATTTTCTTGGAGAGATGAATCCCATGCCTAAGGGTAATAGACCCCTTTTTGAGTTTTCCATACTGAACCTCTTCAGTACCTCCTCTATGTACATCTTCTGTGATAGGCCAAGCAACCTCTTAGATCTATCTCTATAGACCTTAATCTCCAAAATGTAGGATGCTTCCCCAAGGTCTTTCATGGAGAACTCTTTTGACAACCAGACCTTGACCGAGGTTAGCATGGGAACATCATTCACAATCAAGAGGATGTCATCCACGTACAGTACGAGGAACACGACAGCACTCCCACTAACCTTCTTGTAAACACACGGTTCCTCTTCGTTCTTGATGAAATTAAATGATTTGATCGCATCATTGAAACGAGTGTTCCAACTCCAAGATGCTTGCTTTAGTCCATAGATCGACCTTTGCAGCTTGCAGACCTTGTGATCTCCATCACTAGAAGTGAAACCCAAAGGCTGCTCCATATAGATATCTTCATCAAGATATCCATTCAGGAAAGCAGTTTTCACATCCATCTGCCATATTTCATAATCATGAAATGCTGCAATGGCAAGCAATGTTCGAATGGATTTTAGCATGGCTACAGGTGAAAAGGTCTCCTGATAGTCAATGCCTTCGCACTGACTATACCCTTTCGCCACTAGCCTTGTCTTATAGGTCTCTACCTTTCCATCCAAACCTATCTTCCTTTTGTAGATCCATTTGCATCCAATAGATACTATACCTTCTCGTGGATCTACTAAGGTCCAAACTTGGTTGGAATACATGGAGTCTATCTCTGACTTCATGGCTTCCAGCCATTTCTCGGAATCGATATCAGATATCGCCTCATCGTAGGTATTGGGATCCTGTACATGTTTTCTATCTCCCATGAGGAACATTTCCTCGGTGTCCTCTACTAGTATGCCTAAGTATCTATCGGGAGGATGGGAGACCCTACTAGATCTACGAGGTGGAGGAGGTACTACGTGTACTGGCTCTGTATGAATAGGTTCTATAGGATCCATGACTCGTTGCTTTTCAGAGACTCTCTCTTCAAGCTCAATTTTTCTCCCACTGCCTCTATCAAGGATAAATTGTTTTTCCAAGAAGACGACATGTCGGCTCACAAACATATTGTGATCCTCTGAGACGTAAAAATTGTATCCTAATAACTCTTTAGGATATCCAATGAAACGAGTACTTATGGTTCTAGACAGTAACTTGTCCGCCTGTAATCGCTTGATGTGGGCCGGACATCCCCAAATCTTGAGATGACCAAGACTCGGCTTCTTACCATGCCATATCTCATACGGTGTGGTAGGAACGGATTTAGAGAGAACTCTATTTAATAAATA
This sequence comes from Phoenix dactylifera, assembly GCF_051530095.1. NCBI lineage: Eukaryota > Viridiplantae > Streptophyta > Magnoliopsida > Arecales > Arecaceae > Phoenix > Phoenix dactylifera. The sequence goes on from NC_143190.1 coordinate 28,652,873, forward strand.
AATTGCGGATAATAAGGCATCTCCCTAAAGAAACATAGGTAGATCAGTGAAGCTCATCATGGATCGGACCATATCCAATAGAGTCCGATTCCTCATTTCTGACACCCCGTTGAGTTGAGGTGTACCCGGAGGCATCCATTGTGAGACTATGCCATTTTTCTTGAGATAATCCTGGAATTCCCCACTAAGGTATTCTCCTCCTCGATCTGATCGAAGAACCTTAAGGGTTTTTCCAGTCTGTTTTTCTACTTCATTTCTGAGCTCTTTGAACTTTTCAAAAGACTCAGATTTGTATCTCATAAGATACACATACCCATATCGTGAATAGTCATCGGTAAAGATAATGAAGTACGAATAATGACCCCTGGCTGACACATCAAATGGGCCACACACATTAGTGTGTACCAGGGTAAGTATTTCAGTGGTCCTCTTCCCATGTCCTACAAAAGATAATCTAGCCATTTTTTCTTGAAGACAGGATTCACAAACTGGATATGACTTAGAAGTCAATGGGCCGAGAAGCCCATCTTTCTCCATTTTGTTCATTCTATCCTCTCCAATATGGCCAAGCCTGAGGTGCCACAAATACTTCTGGTTTATCTTATCTCTGGATCTTTTAGATCCTATGGCATTTACCACTTGCTCAGACACATTCACAGACACATCAATATGCAAGTGATAGAGACTGTCAATCATGAAACCACGTGTAACTAATTTATTTCTGAAATAAATAGAACAACAGTCTTTTTCAAATGTCATAACATGACCATCCTTTGCTAAACATGAAACAGAAATCAAATTTCTGCTAGCAGCAGGGACATAATAACAGTCTCTAAGTAATAAACTAAATCCAGACGGTAATCGTAGAGGATAGGTGCCCACAGCTACAGCAGCAACTCTTGGTCCGTTGCCAACCCGAAGGGTCACTGCACCTTCCGCCAGCCTTCTACTTTCTTTTAGACCCTGCATAGTAGTGCACAAATGAGCACTAGAACTAGAATCTATAACCCAACTAGAAGTAGAAGAAACCGTAAGGTTAGTTTCAATTACGAGCAAGTCTAACATACCTTCAGAAGGTGTGTCCTTTTTGTTCTTCAGGCTCTCGAGGTATGAAGGGCAGTTCCTTTTCCAGTGGCCATTGACGTTGCAGTGGAAACATTTTTCTTTGTCATCAGCCTTTTTCTTATGAACTTTCTTCTAAGGCTTTTTATATTTCTTCTACTTCTTTACAGGCTTCTTTTTCTTCCAAGTAGACTTTTTCTTGGAACTAGAAGTCAGTTCAGCAGCTAGAACAGAGCCTCTTGAACCTTTCAAGGCCCCTTCAGCAGTTACCAACATGTTCAACAACTCGGTCTTCGTGCATTCAATTTTATTCATATGGTAGTTTACTATAAACTGACCAAATGAATCAGGAAGGGATTGCAGGATTAGATCTATCTGCAATTTCTTATGCATGGACATACCGAGCTTCTCAAGCTCCTCGAGGTCCTTGATCATAGTCAAACAGTGATCGTGGACAGACTGCCTCTCGCGCATCTTTGCCTTGAAGAGCCTCTTGGACACTTCAAAGCGTGCAGTGCGGCTCTGCTCACCATACAACTCTTGCAGATGAGCCAGTATTTCTCTAGCAGTCTTCATGTTCTCATGCTGGCATTGAAGTTCATTAGTCATGGATGCCATGATGTAGCACTTGACCCTAATGTCGTCATCTGTCCACTTTTGATGCGTCTCACGCTGATCATCAGTAGGACGTGCTGGTAACCTAGGGATGTCACTCTCGAGCACATATCCTAATTTCTCACAACTCAGAACTATTTTGAGGTTTCTCAGCTAGTCTTTATAATTGGTTCCGGTCAGTCGGTTGGTCTCAAGGATACGGGTCAAAGGGTTTGAAGCTGACATTGTGATCTGTAGAGAGTAAAGATTCTAGTTCGACTTTGTACTTGAACTTAATTTGTTCTAGGAACTTTCAAAACAAATATACTCCCACTATTTTCTCGAATCTCTCATACTCCCCTGATGGAGAAACGAAAATCCTATGCGACTAGAATTTCTAGTGGGTACTGCGGTCTCATCGATTTACATGCTGCCTCACCTAACAGTTATTGGTGACATATAAATGCATGAGCGTACAACTCTTGTACAATGCTTCTCAAGCAAATTGTAGTGGTACTTGGTCTCTAAGTCATGAAGACCTCACCTAACAGTTATTGGCCCCATTACTTAGTTAAGTCAGACCCACCGTAAAACCGCAGAAATAAAGTCGTCATTAGGTCCTCACCTAACAGTTATTGGTGCCCAACCCCACCTTTACCCCGCAACATCTCATGTCTAATAGAGAGGTCCAGTCCCCCGATGCAACTTGCCCACTGTGTCCAGCCGAGACAAATCAACACCGAAAAGGCCTTAGCATCTCTACTACGGTGGAAGACCTATGGACTTAATATTGCACAATCAAGTCTTAGTGTTTGCAACTTGAGTTCTTCATAAGAGGTAATCGAACAATTGGCTAGGTAAGCAGGTGGGAAGCTCCTCTTACTCAGAGAGTAAGGTCCTAATTAAGTAACCACCTTTTAGGCTTGCCTAGACACCAATTAGATCAATTAATCTAATATGACTAACTCATGTTGGTTCACCCTCGACTGATTAGGGAGGTTTCGATTTAGGTCTCACTCGATCGCATATTCACATCTCATGCAAATATATATCTACCCGCATAAACATAAGCATTAAACATCCAGGCATTTATCAAAAATAAAATTAAATGGTGATGATCATGGATCCAAGATGGGGTCATTTTACAAGCACATGCATGTCAATTAGTTTGATCGTCTTCAACTCTTGACTCAATCTTGATCCCTTAGGTCCAATTGTGATCAACTCCTTGATCCATCTTCAATCAACCCTTGATCTCGATCCGCGAATGTTGAGCTTGTTGATGTACATATCGATCAACCATCGACGTGCAACACACATCACAGATTACATCCCAGATTGCTTTAAAAATTAAAATAAAAATAAAGAATAAATTACAACCCTTTTCATGAGACACGCAGGTCTCTAATACATGAATTTAAGATGCACACAGGCATCTGAAAATTAAAATTACATGCATCACAGAACATCGGAGAACATTTCAGCACATTCAAAGGGTCCATCCATGATCATCACCATACGCATCACATGCATAAAAGTTATTTTCAGATCTGAAATTTAAGGGATTAATTTTAATTTTAATCTAATTAATTAAATAACTCCTAATTGGATTAGAATTGAAGAGTTCAATAGAGTCATGGTTTAATTAAATCCTAATTAGATTAGGATAAGGAGAAAATTGAAATGGGTTCATACAAGTCCTATTTTGACTAGGATTGGACTCATGCAATGCACCCAAATTAAAATACCCTTTAATTGAATTAAATGGCAGATTAATATGGACTTGAGGGAGGGGCTTACGCCCCTCCTCTTGGGCATTGCGTGGGAGAAAAAGGAGGGGCGCATGCCCCTCCTAGGTGGCATGAAAAATGAGATAAGGATGAGCTCCTAAAAAATAGGAGCTCATCTTTATCTCTTAATATTTCAAAAGGGGGGCATGGGATTTCGGCCAAGTAAGATGTTTTTCTCCTCATTCCAGCCGTGAGCACCCTCCTCCATCTTCCTCCTTTGAGCCACAATCAAGAGAAGAAAAAGAAAAGCTTAGGACGCCCTCTTCCTTCTTCATCTTGGTTTCAAAAGGAAGAAAAAGAAAAAGGCTACATAGAACCTTGTTTTTCTTCTTCCTTGGTTCTTCCTTCTTCTTCCTCCTCTCAAGCCAATCAAAGGTTGATTCAAAGGAGAGGACTTCGGCCATCCATAGCCATCTCTGCAAGGGAGCTAGCACCCCGGTGAGATCCAAAGGCTTCGATCGAGTTAGTACTTCATGTGGAAAACGAAAGGTTTTAAAATACGTTCATGCGATGAACGGATCCCGCATATATTTTTCCGCTGTAATTTGAAAATTATTTCGAAATTTTCATGCAATATAAGGGATGCTAACAGTACCCAGAGGAGTCCATTATGAGACTATGCCATTCTCTTTGAGATAGTCCCGGAATTCCCCACTAAGGTATTCTCCTCCTCGATCTGATCCAAGAGCCTTAAGAGGTTTTTCAGTTTGTTTTTCTACTTTATTTCTGAACTCTTTGAACTTTTCAAAAGATTCAAATTTGTGTCTCATAAGATACATATATCCATACCGTGAATAATCATCGGTAAAAGTAATGAAGTATGAATAACGATCCCTGGCTTGCACATCGAATGGGCCACACACATCTGTGTGTACCAGGATAAGTATTTCAGTGGTCCTCTTCCCATGTCCTACAAAGGGCAATCTTGCCTTTCCTTGAAGATAGGACTCGTAAACTGGATATGACTCGGAAGTCAATGAGCCGAGAAGCCCATCTTTATCCATTTTGTTCATTCTGTCCTCTCCAATATGGCCAAGCCTAAGGTGCCACAAATACTTCTGGTTTATCTCATCCCTTGATCTCTTGGATCCTTTGGCACTCATTTCTTGCTCAGACACATTTACAGATACATCCATATGCAAATGATAGAGACTGTCAATCATAAAACCACGTGCAACTATTTTATTTCTAAAATAAATAGAACAGCAGTCTTTGTCAAATGTAAAAACATGATCTTCCTGTGCTAGACATAAAACAGAAATCAAATTTCTGTTAGCAGCATGTACATAATAACAGTCTCTAAGTAATAAACTAAAACCAGACGGTAGTCGCAGAGGATAGGTGCCCACAGCCACAGCAGTAACTTTTGCCCCGTTGCCAATCCGAAGGGTTACTGTGGAGTGATTGATTATAACCCTATTTGATTTTGATGAGCACAAAGCAGTTGAGTATATTTTATGTTATACTAATGAATTAAATCAAGTATCTCAGGCAAAATTTGTGAAAATCTTTTTTCGAGTGCATGTGGAAATCAGCTTATGTCAAAGGCTGAAACTCGAGTCGACTCCGGAGGATTACGAGTCGACTCCAAGTATTTCAGATGTTCTGGCACAGGCTTGAGTCGACTCCGGCACACTGCGAGTCGACTCCGACTGAGAACAGACAGCAGGACAGAAAGATGAATCTCAGACCCTATCACCGAGTTGACTCCTGAAGAATTCGAGTCGACTCCGATGCTTGCCGAGTCGACTCCCGATAGTTTTGAGTCGACTCCAAGGAGTAACAGACAGAAAGACAGAGAAGTGGTTTCTGGATCCTGTTACCAAGTTGACTCCAGAAGAATTCGAGTCGACTCCAACGGTTGGGGAGTCGACTCCTAAACAAGCAAGAGTCGACTCTCAGAGGAAAGCAAGACTAAAAGACAGAGAACCAATTTCGGGCTCTGAGAGTCGAGTCGACTCCACGACGATCCGAGTCGACTCCGAGGGAATTCAACTCCAAAGACAGAAGATCAGTTTTTGGGCTCTGAGAGCCGAGTCGACTCCAAGACGATCTGAGTCCACTCCGAGGCAGTTCAACTCCAAAAACAGAAGATCAGTTTTTCGGTCTCTGAGAACCGAGTCGACTCCAAGAGAATCCGAGTCGACTCGAGGGAGTAAACCTGAAAGAAAGATCTCTGGAATCCTGAGAACGAGTTGTCTCCAGAAGGCCGAGTCATCTCTGGATACTAGCGAGTCGACTCCAAGTTTGGCCGAGTCGACTCCAGAACGGGACAGCACTTTAATTCAAATTCTGAACAGTGGGCGAGTCGTCTCCAGTATAGCATGAGTCGACTCCAGCAACAGCCGAGTCGACTCCAGATCGAGCCAGTCGACTCCGATCCCAACGGACACATTGTCAGAAATTGCAGAATGTGTAGAACGGCTCTAAATTGGTGTCTAACGGCTATTTTTCAAAGTGGAATGCTTAAATAGCCAGAGTGAACAATAATAGACATCAAGAGAGAGATTCCATTCAAAGAAAAAGTGATTTCCACCTACCAAAGGCTCTCAAGAGTAAATACAAGAGAAAGAAGGAAGAAGTGCATTGAACTCCATCCTACAAACGCTTTCCTCGCATTCAAGGCTCCCCTTCTGACAGCAAATCTTCAGCACACTCAAAGAGGAGTCTCAGAGTTCGAGAAGCCCCTTCTTCCCCTTCCAAAAATCTGTTTGAGGGCTTCTAACTCTACTTTATTCATATTGTTCATATTTGCTTTTTAAGAAGCTATCCTTGTACTCTTTCCAAACTGTTTCTCTTACTTGATTCAATCAGGGGATTGAATCAAGAGTGTTAAGGTTGGTTGGTGAGCCGAGGATAAAACCAACGGTGTAAGGGTTCGATTGTGATCCAGAGAAAACAATCGGGTGGTTCTAGTCGGTGAGCCTGTGAAAACCGACCGAGTTCGTTGTGATCTCGTAAAACAACAAGTTGGGTTGTGAGCTTGTAAAACAACCGGCTGTAATACGAGGGATTATAGTGAACTCCCAAGTGAAGCTTGGGGAGTGGACGTAGGAGCAAGGGTTAGCTCCGAACCACTATAAAATCTCTTGTGTTTGTGATTGGTTCATTGTCTCCTCCATCCCCTTCATTCACTACATATAGCAAACTAATTAATCCGCTTGCAATAAGGTTTAATTAGTTACTTATTAAGTTTTTATTTGTAATAATCACTTAAAACCCAATTCATCTCCCCCTCTTGGGTTGTCTTCTTGGGCAACAAGTGGTATCAGAGCAGGAACTCTTATATCAAAAGAGTAAAAGATCAAAATGACAACCCCATTTGGATCTTCTCTTATTGAGGGGCAATCCACCCATAGACCTCCATTCTTCAATGGAACCGACTACACCTATTGGAAGGCTGGGATGAGGATATTTATCCAAGCTCAAGATTATGAGATTTGGAGCACCATAGTTAATGGACCATTCATTCCGGTATTACTATACCCAAACTTGAAAAAGATTGGGATGACAATGATATAAGGAAGGCACAACTAAATGCCAAAGCAATAAATGCGCTTTATTGTGCCTTAGACCGCAATGAATTCAATAGAGTCTCTACTTGCAATTCTGCAAAAAAGATATGGGACAGACTTGAGGTGACCCACGAGGGCACGAATCAAGTCAAGGAATCTAAAATAAACATGCTAGTTCATAAGTTTGAACTATTTAAAATGGATTCTAATGAAACTATCACTAGCATGTTTACTAGATTTATTGATATTATCAATGGTTTAAAAAGTCTTGGCAAAAGCTATGCTAACAGTGACCTTGTCAGGAAAATTCTTCAATCTTCGCCAAGATCATGGGAAGCTAAGGTAACGGCAATCCAAGAAGCCAAGGACTTGAACAAGCTGCCACTTGAGGAGCTTTTTGGATCCCTTATAACGCATGAGCTCACGATGAAACAACACAGCGAAGAAGAATCCTCTCATAAGAAAAAGTAATAGCCCTCAAATCTACTTCTTCTAACAAAGATCCATCTTGCAGTAGCAGCAGCGAAGAAGAAGATAATGAGGGAGACGATGATGAGACTCTTCTCATGCGAAAGTTCAGAAAATTCATCAATCGGAAGAAGTTCTTTCATCAGAGGAGAGGTCCCTCAAGTTCCTACAACAAGGATAAAGGTAAGGAAAGGAAAAATGAAGAAATCGGATGCTATGAATGCAAGAAGCCGGAATATTTCAGAGTTGACTGTCCCTTACTAAAGAAGGGCAGCAAATATAAGAAAAAAAAAGTCCTCGTCTCCACTTTGATGGACTCCGATTCATCATCATCATCATCGGATGAGGAACAAGAGGAAAAGACCAACTTTTGTTTTATGGCGAATGAAAATGAGGTAACATCTGAAACGCATTTAGATTTTATCTTTGATGAATTGTATGATGCTTTTAATGAACTAATGGATGAATATAAGTCAATAAATCTTAAGAATAAAGAACTAAAGCTAACTAATCAATCTCACTTACATAAATACGATAAATTAATTAAGGATAAGGATTTTATCATTAAAGAAAATTTGGAACTTAAGACAAACAACCAAATGTTAATTTAAAAAACTAATACCTTAATTAAAGATAACGAAAAACTAACCAAGAAAATTTTAGAACTTAAAAACGGTAAACAAACTACAAAATATAATCTCACAAAAGACTTAAACATACTAAAAACAGAAAAACAAAAGCTAACAAAAGAACTTGAAAGATACAAACCTATTGTTGAAAAGTTTACATATAGTTCTGAAAAATTGGAAATGATACTTAATAATCAACGAGCTGTATTTAATAGAGCTGGTTTAGGGTATAAACCTAAGAATAAGCAAAAGCTCCTTAGAAACTTTTTTGTGTAAGCAGGAGAAAGTAAAACTAAGAATATAACCTGTTTTTGCTGTGGAAAAGTAGGACATAAAGCTAATGTGTGTGACCATAGGAAAGTAGAAGTTAAAAGAAAAATTAAAAAGATTTGGGTTCCAAAAAGAACCAACATTACTAACCTTGAAGGACCCAAGAAAACTTGGGTACCTAAAATTGTATGATTTCCTTGTGTAGGAGTGTCTTATAGCCAAAGTCGACAAAAACTGTTGGTACTTAGATAGTGGCTGCTCAAGACACATGACGGGTGACAAGGAGCAATTCTTCACCCTAGAGCCTAAAAGGGGAGGTGCTGTGACATTTGGAGACAATAACCAAGGTCACATCGTTGGTATAGGTAAAGTACAAATCACCTCTTCAACCTTTGTTGATAATGTACGATTTGTAGATGGTCTTAAGCATAACTTACTTAGCGTAAGTCAATTATGTGATAGAGGTTTTGATGTTCTGTTTAAGCCAACCCTATGCATCATAACCAACTCAATTGACAATAGCTTAGTATTCAAAGGAATAAGACGTGGAAATGTATACGTAGTAAATCTTGAAGATCTTGCCAAAAATAACCCTTGCTTAGTAGCTAGTGATACTAAGTTTAATGATGCAAGTTGGTTATGGCATCGTAGGTTAGGTCATGCAAGTATGGATACAATATCAAAACTAGTTAAAAGAGATTCTGTAATAGGTTTGCCAAAACTAAAATTTGAGAAAAATAAAATTTGTGAAGCATGTCAATATGGCAAACAATCTAGGAGTTCTTTTAAATCCATAAATTGTGTCACTACTACTAGACCCCTTGAACTACTACACATGGATCTATTTGGACCAACTAGAACCACAAGTCTTGGTGGAAACAAGTATGGACTTGTCATTGTAGATGATTTTTCTAGAAACACATGGGTCATGTTCTTAGCTCATAAAGATGAAGCATTTTCAGTATTTAAGAAATTTCATAAGGAAGTTACTAATTCAAGAAATGCTTCAGTTATAGCTATTAGGAGTGATCATGGAACGGAATTTGAAAATCATCTATTTGATAAATTTTGTAGTAAAAAGGGAATAACTCATAACTTCTCTGCACCTAGGACACCACAACAAAATGGAGTTGTAGAAAGAAAGAATAGAACCCTAGAGGAAATGGCTAGAACCATGTTGGGCGAAAGTAACCTCCCTAAGTATTTTTGGGGAGAAGCCATTAATACATCATGTCATATATTAAATAGAGTTTTATTGAGACCAATTATAAAGAAAACACCTTATGAACTTTGGAGAGGTAGAAAGCCCAAAGTAAACTATTTTCATGTTTTTGGATGTAGGTGTTTCATTCATAATAATGGCAAAGATAACTTAGGTAAATTTGATTCTAAATCAGATGAAGGTATCTTTTTGGGATATTCCACATTAAGTAAAGCTTATAGAGTCTTTAACAAAAGAACTCTTGTTATTGACGAATCTATACATGTTGTTTTTGATGATACTAATGATATCTCTTCTAGTAAGAAAGTAGCTCTTGATGATGATGCAGAAATTCTTGAAGAAAAGATAGATGAGATGACATTACAAGAGGATGAACCAAAGCAAATTGGAGAAACTTCAACAAGCCAAGAGGTAATTGTTGATCATGGGCTGACTAAGGCTTGGAGGTATGCTCATGGTCATCCTAAGGAATTAATTTTAGATGATCCATCTCAACCTGTTAGAACTAGAGCATCTTTTAGGAACTTAAATAATCATCTAGCATTTGTCTCACACTTTGAACCTAAAAACATAGAAGAAGCTGAAAATGATGTAAATTGGATAAATATGATGCAAGAAGAGCTAAACCAATTTACTAGAAACAAAGTATGGAACCTAGTTGAACGATCCACTGAATACTCAATAATAGGAACTAAATGGATATATAAAAATAAACTTGATGAAAATGGAATCGTGATTAGGAACAAGGCTAGGCTAGTAGCAAAGGGCTATAATCAAGAAGAAGGTATAGACTTTGATGAGACTTTTGCTCCTGTAGCTAGACTTGAAGCAATTAGATTGTTACTAGCATTTGCATGCTCTAAAGACTTCAAACTATTTCAAATGGATGTAAAAAGTGCCTTTTTGAATGGATATATTAATGAGAAGGTGTATGTAGAACAACCTGCTGGTTTTAAAAATCATCAATACCCCAATCATGTTTATAAACTAAACAAAGCACTTTATGGTCTGAAACAAGCTCCTAGAGCATGGTATGAAAGACTTAGCAAATTTCTATTAGACCATGAATTCTCTAGAGGGAACGTTGATACAACACTGTTTTTAAAGAAGAAAAACAAAGATATGTTAGTTGTTCAGATTTATGTTGATGATATTATTTTCGGTGCTACTAACAATCGCCTCTGCGAAGAATTTGCTGACTTAATGCAGAGTGAATTTGAAATGAGCATGATGGGAGAGCTGAACTATTTTCTCGGGCTCCAAATCAAACAATCTAAAGAAGGCATCTTTATCTGTTGACCCCCTAATGGATTTTGATGAATACAAAACACTAGAGTATAATTCCATTTATCTTAACAATTTACTTGAGGATTTCATGTGTTTAATTAAGAATATTGTTAAGAAATGTCTAGGCAAGTTCCCATAATTTTATGAATTTATTGAAGAATTTTTGAGCTGAAGAAAACAGATCAAGGACAGCCGAGACGTCTCCGGGTTGTCTCAGAGACGTCTCTGGCACAAACAGAAAGAACTGGCACGACTGGAGACGTCCCCGGCACCTGCCGAGTCGTCCCCGCGATAGCGGAGTCGACTCTCTCAGTAGCGGAGTCGACTCTCTCAGAGGCGGCAGAAAGGCCGATTTCAAGTGATATGCGCGAGTCATCTCCACAGTAAGCGGAGTCGTCCCCGCAAGTAAAAAGTAAACCTCCCGAGTCGTCCCCGAGGTAGCGGAGTCGGCTCTCTCAGGGTTTTCCAGAGGATGTCTTTTTCGGTGTTAAGGCAGCGGAGACGTCCCCTGAAAGAGCGGAGTCGACTCTCTTAGAGAATTCCAGAAGACATGTTTTTCGGAGATATAACAGCGGAGTCGACCCCGAAGCAGCGGAGTCGTCCCCATGCAAAAAGCGCAAACAAGCCGAGACGTCCCCATAAAGCGCCGAGTCGACCCCAAACAACGTCAAAAGTAAAATCTTACAGCCGAGACGTCTCGCGTTGAAGCGGAGACGTCTCCGGAGCGCCTGGGACGCGACTGACACCTTTTTGCAGGATGTTTTGAATTTCAAATCCCTTTAACTTTATCTCTAACTGCTATATTTGCTTTTTGGGCTATAAAAGGGACCTCTTAAGTGCTTCTCAACAACTTCTCACCAACCCAACACAAGATCATTCAAGAGAGAAGCAAGAGAGAGAGGTTCAAGGGAGTTAGTGCATTCAAGTGAAGAAATCAAGTGCCTTCAAGCTTCCCAACTGATTTCAAGCTCAACTACTCTCTTCCGCTCGGGATTCAAAGCTCACACTCAAGCCAACGCGATCCACATCGGAAGAACCATCATCTCCCATGCTTCCAACAGCTAAAAGGGTTCTTCCGGGTTCTATTGCTTATCATTGTTATATTTGCTTATTTAGAGCTTTTAAATCCTTGTAAAACTTTTTCAATATTGTGCTTGTTCCAGTCAAGGGACTTGGAACAAGGGAAAGGCGTCCCAAGCCTAGGTTAAATTGGGGGTTATAGGGTTCGTTGTTAGCCCGGTGTAAAATAACGAGTTGGGTAGTGCACTCGCAAAACTACCGGACTGTAATCTTGGATTATAGTGGAAATTCCCAAAGGTGCTTTGGGGAGTGGATGTAGGAGCAGTGGAAGCTCCGAACCACTATAAAACCTCGTGTTTGCGATTGACTGTTCTCATCCCTCCATCTTTACTTTAGTTCATACATCTGCGTGTTTTATTTTTTAAATAGTCAAAAAGTTTTAAAACACCCAATTCACCCCCCTCTTGGGTGACCATCTCTGGGCAACAAGTGGTATCAGAGCAGGTGCTCTGTGTATTTCTTGAAAGACCTAACCGTCTTAGCCAAAGATCTAGATGGGAACACCCTTTAACAATGTTCCTGCTGAGGGGCAGGCAACCAATAGACCTCCACTCTTCAATGGGACAAATTATACCTATTGGAAGACTAGAATGAGGATCTTTATTCAAGCACAAGATTATGCCTTGTGGAGGGTTATAGTCAAGGGACCACAAGAACCATCACACATGGTGAATGGCATTCAAGTTCCCAAACCTGAGGAGGATTGGGATGAGAATGATAATAGGATGGTTCAACTCAATTCTAGAGCCATGAACTCACTATTTTGTGCTCTAGATGTAAATGAGTTTAATAGAGTCTCCACATGTAGTTCAGCTAAGAAAATATGGGATAGGCTTGAAGTTACCCACGTGGGTACAAATCAAGTCAAAGAGTCTAAAGTGAACATTCTTGTTCACAAATATGAGTTGTTTAAGATGGAACCCAATGAAACCATCACATGCATGTTTACACGCTTCACCGATATAATTAATGGTCTAAAGAGTTTGGGTAAATCTTATACTAATCCGGAACTTGTGAGTAAAATTCTCAGGTCTTTGCCGAAAGCATGGGAAGCAAAGGTCACGGCAATCGTAGAAGCCAAAGACCTCAACACCTTGGGACTAGAACAACTATTGGGCTCATTGATGACGCATGAGCTCACAATGAAGCAACATGAAGAAGAGTTGCCAAAGAAGAAGACAATCGCACTCAAGGCTACCTCGAGTGTGTGTGAAGAAGAAAGTAGTGAGAGTGAAGAGGAAAGCGAAGATGAGGATTTGGGTTTAATAGTAAGGAAGTTTAAGAAATTTATGAGAAGAAAGAAACCCTTCCCAAGAAAGAAATTTGGAGGGAGAAATGATTGGGAAAAAGAAAAGAAAAAAGAAAGAGACCCAATCATATGCTATGATTGCAAGAGACCGGGACACATTCGTTCCGAATGCCCTCAACAAAAGAAGTACTTTGGGAAGAAGAAGAAGAAGGCATTAAAGGCAACTTGGGACGATAGTGACACATCCTCCTCCGAGGAAGAGAAGGAAGAGACCGCCAATTTGTGCTTCATGGCGTTCGAAGACGACGAGGTATGTCAAAACTCAACTATAAACTTTACTTTAGAAGAATTGTATGAAGCTTTTCAAGAACTTATGAGTGATTGTAGTATGTTAGGAGCAAAGAATAAAGAATTAAAAGCCTCCAATCTAAAACTAAAGGAAGATATTAAAAATCTATTGATTGAGAAAGAGAGCGTTGAAAATGTTGACACCATTGATCTAGAAAACAAAAATTCAAAACTTAGCATTGAAAATGAAATGGCAAAAATACTAATTAAGGAATTGAATCTAAAAGTTAAATCTCTACTCAATAATAATACCTCACTTGCACAAAATGTTGAATCCGTTAAAAAGGACAAGGAAGAACTAGTTAAAGAAAATTTGAATCTTAAGAATGAGGTACATAAGTACAAACCAATTGTTGAAAAATTTACACAAAGCTCTGAAAAATTAAATCTTATTCTTTCAAATCAAAGAGCTGTTTTTAATAAAGCCGGATTAGGATATAAAACTAACAAGCAACAAAAGTATCTAAAGAATTTCTTTGTGAAAGCAAAAGATGTCAAAACTGAAAAACCTACATGCTTTCATTGTAAAAAAGGTGGACATAAAGCCTACTCTTGTATTCAAAGAAAGATCCAAACTAACAAGAGTACATTTGTAAAAGCTAAAAACATAACTAAAGTATGGGTGCCTAAGGGAACCAACTACACTAACCACGAAGGACCCAAGAAGACTTGGGTACCTAAGAGCCTCACATAATCATTTTGTAGGTATGCCTTGCAGCCGGAAATAAAAAGAGAATGTGGTATCTTGATAGTGGTTGCTCAAGGCATATGACCAGTGACAAGAGTCTCTTCGTCACCTTGAAATCAAAAGAAGGAGGAGTAGTCACATTTGGAGACAATGCTAAAGGTCAAATAATTGGTGTTGGTAAAATCTCCATATCACCCTCCTCTTTTATTGACAATGTATTGTTAGTTAATGGACTAAAACATAATTTATTAAGTATAAGTCAATTTTGTGACAAGGGCTTTAAAGTGTCATTTGAATCATCACTATGCATAATTAGTAGTCCAATTGACAATGAGATCATATTCACAGGACATAGGCATGGAAATGTTTACATGGTAGATCTTGATGATCTCACCATGAAGGATGGCCAATGTCTTGTAGCCATGGATCCCAAAGTCAATGAGACTAGTTGGTTATGGCATCGTAGGTTAGGACATGCTAGCATGGATTTAATTTCTAAATTGATTACAAAAGATCTAGTCAAAGGACTACCAAAGATAGATTTTGAAAAGAACAAAATTTGTGCTGCATGTCAATTAGGAAAACAAACGAGAAGCTCTTTCAAGCCTAAAAACATAGTCTCAACAATAAAACCCTTAGAACTAATTCACATGGATTTATTTGGACCCACTAGAACTGCTAGTCTAGGGGGTAAGAGATTTGGTCTTGTAATTGTTGATGATTTTTCACGCTTTACATGGGTTTCATTTCTTGCACATAAAGATGAGTCCTTTTCCGCTTTTATCAAGTTTCATAATAGAGTTTCGAATGAACTCAATCTTAAACTAAAAGCAATTAGGAGTGATCATAGTACCGAGTTTGAAAATCAGCACTTTGAAAAGTTTTGTGACGAAAATGGTATCAATCACAATTTCTCGGCCCCTAGGACACCCCAACAAAATGGGGTGGTAGAAAGGAAGAATCGCACACTAGCAGATATGGCTCGTACCATATTGTGCGAATCGGATCTACCAAAATATTTTTGGGCTGAAGCAATAAATACTGCATGTCACATTTTAAACTGTGCATTAGTTAGATCTATTTTAAAGAAAACACCTTATGAGCTAATAAAAAATAAGAAGCCCAATATAAGTTACTTTCATGTGTTCGGTTGTAGGTGTTTTATTTTAAACAATGGAAAGGACAATCTAAGCAAATTTAGTGCTAAATCAGATGAGGGGATCTTCTTAGGTTATTCCTCATCTAGTAGAGCATACAGGGTCTTCAACAAGAGAACTCTCGTTGTTGAAGAATCCATTCATGTTGTTTTTGATGAAGCTAATGGAGATTCTTCTAGAAAAGAAGAAGATGGTGATGCAGGTATACTTGAAGACCGAATGAAGGAATTCTCCATACAAGACAAACAACATGAGGATGAGATCAAAGAAGATACAATTCAGCAAGATGAAGAAGATCAACCTCCATTGAGAAATCAAGATCTTCCTAAGGAATGGAGGTATGCACATGGTCATCCAAAGGATCTAATCCTTGGTGATCCCTCACAAGGGGTAAGGACAAGATCCTCTCTAAGAAATACTAGTAATTATCTTGCTTTCGTTTCACAAATAGAGCCTAAATCACTAGAAGAAGCCGAAAAAGATGATAATTGGATGAATGCTATGCAAGAAGAATTAAACCAATTTGAAAGAAATGAAGTTTGGACTCTAATGAAAAGACCCCCTAATGTTTCAATTATAGGCACCAAGTGGGTGTATAGAAATAAACTAGATGAAGATAGAATAGTTATAAGAAACAAAGCCAGACTAGTTGCCAAAGGCTATAATCAGGAGGAAGGAATAGATTTTGATGAAACTTTTGCTCCTGTTGCTAGGTTAGAGGCTATTAGACTACTTTTGGCATATGCATGCTTCATGGATTTTAAACTCTATCAAATGGATGTAAAAAGTGCCTTTTTAAATGGTTATATAATGGAGGAAGTTTATGTAGGACAACCTCCAGGTTTTGAAAATCACTTACATCCAGATTATGTATATAAATTGCATAAAGCATTGTATGGACTTAAGCAAGCCCCTAGAGCATGGTATGAAAGATTAAGTAATTTCCTAATTGAAAATAAATTTAAGAGAGGAAATGTAGACAAAACCCTCTTCATTAAAAGAAAAAAAAATGACTTATTGATTGTACAAATTTATGTGGATGATATAATTTTTGGTGCTACTAATGATAGTCTTTGTCAAGAGTTTGCCAAGCTTATGCAGGGAGAATTTGAAATGAGCATGATGGGTGAGCTCAACTTCTTCCTTGGGCTACAAATAAAACAATCAGAGGAAGGCATCTTCATCAGTCAGTCCAAATATATCAAGGAAATGTTGGAAAAATTCAAGATGAAGAATGCAAAGGAAATTAGCACACCCATGGGCTCAAGCTGCAAGCTTGACAAAGATGAAAAAGGTAAAAGTATAGACTGCAAATTGTACAGAGGTATGATAGGCTCTTTACTTTACCTTACTGCTAGTAGGCCAGATATATTATTCAGTGTTTGCATGTGTGCTAGATACCAAGCATGTCCTAAGGAATCACATTTGCAAGCTGTTAAAAGAATTTTCAGATATCTAGTAGGGACACCTAATGTAGGCTTATGGTATTCCAAACAATCTGACATAAATTTAATTGCTTACTCCGATGCTAATTTTGCCGGGTGCAAACTCGACAGAAAAAGTACAAGTGGCACATGTCAATTCTTGGGTGCTAATTTGGTTTCTTGGTTTAGCAAGAAACAAAATTCAGTTGCCTTGTCCATAGCTGAGGCTGAGTACATTGCAGCTGGAAGCTGTTGTGCCCAAGTTCTTTGGATTAAGCAACAACTTGAAGACTTTGGTATCAAAATGGACAATATACCAATTAGATGTGATAACACAAGCGCAATTAATTTAACGAAAAATCCTGTCCAACACTCAAAATCAAAACATATAGAGATTAGGCATCACTTTATTAGGGATCATGTGCTGAAAAATGATGTGATGATTGAATATGTATGTACTGAAAATCAATTGGCCGATATCTTTACAAAACCCCTTTGTAAAGATAGGTTCAACTTCTTAAGGAATGCCTTGAGCTTGTATGATCCTAGCAAATAAATTCAACTTGTATTGCAATACTTTGCTACTCAAGCTAGTAATCCACCTCAAGGTCAACATAAGTGAAAGCATGAATCCATCTAAGCTAAATGACGAACTGTGTGACTTTCCGGAGGATGGTTACCCTCCCTTGGACTCTTCGTGGAGATATTTTCAGAGCCTATTTCATAGGTATTCGAAATTTGGTCAAACATTCCTCATTTCAATATTAATGATTCAAAAATCATTATCAAACTTTTATAGGATGTATTATTAAGGGGGAGGATCACAAACAAACTCACTCTGTATTCACAAAAAGAAATCATGTTGATTAAATTGATTAAATGAAACAAATTGGGAAAAGATAAAAATCAGTCTGAAATTTTTCAGTGCCGGAGACGTCTCTGGCAAATCGCAGAGATGTCCCCCCGGCGAGACGTCTCGCATTAGTCGCGGAGACGTCTCGGGGACCGAACGAGATTTTTTTAAAATAAGTCGAAACAGCTCGAGCCGACCCGAGCTATACCTTTCATCCCCGACAAAAACAAAAACCCTAGCCTCCATTTTCTCTCCAACACAAACCCTAGCCTCTTTCTCCTCGTTTCCCTAGGATTTCCATTCAAAGGCACCTAAAAGAGCTAGGAGGACTGGTGGGAGGCGTCCTAGGGCAGCGACCGACGGTGAGGAACGGAGGAAAGAGCCTTCCGTGCCGTCTCCTCCGGTTGCTCCGCCAACCATGACCATTTCCTGTGCGAATCGCACAGTAACCACTGGGAGGTACATAGATTTCCATTTTCTAGATAGTGAGAGGTTCTCTATTGGAGAGAGACTCCGTGCCCAAGGGTGGAAATATCTTTGTACACTCAATACTTCAACCTACCCTGGCCTAGTTAGAGAACTATTTAGCAATATGGCCTTAGGGGACTTAGGGTACACTGCATATGTTCGGGGGACGTTGGTAGAAATTAATGAAGATGTCCTATCTAGCGTCTTGCAAATCCCTAAGGACGGTGAGGCTCCGACCTCACATCCCCAAAGGGAAATAGCCCTAAACTTGCTTTTAGGACGAGAGGACTGCGGCCCTCTCGATGTGGTTAACTCCCAAGACCTAAATGCCGAGATGAGACTCCTTTTGAGTATTGTCAACCGAGTCTTATTCCCTAAAACCGGCCGCTTCAATTTTGTTTCGGAGCGAGACCTAGTTATCATGCACCACATCCTACTAGGAATTCTCCTAAACCTCCCTAGACTTATGTTGAACTACATTGCTACATGTCATAGGTATTCTAGGTTTAGCATACCTTATGGGATGATCCTTACCCTACTCTTCAAACATTTCAAAATACCCATTCCAGAAAATGAGCCTGCAAAACCCTTGAGAAACACCGACTATTATAATGAGAGCACAATGCGTAGAATGGAGTTTCACAAGGTAGATGGGTCATGGGTCAAGGTACCAAAGAGAAAAGCTCAAACCCTAGAGCCTGAGATCCCACTTCAGGAGCCTGACCACCACTCTCCTCCACATAGCCACATGGACTTTCCTGATGTACCCTCCAGCTCAGCTGGACCTTCCACATCCATGCCACCACCTCCTCCAGTCAGTGGGCCCTACTCCCTATCAGAAGACCAGATGCGCACTTTAGCATCTGTAATTTGCCAGCAGATGAGGGAGGAGATGAGATCGATGATCTCTACTGAGTTGGCCCCCATCAGAGCCTCACATGAAGGGATTCTACAAGAGCAGAAGGAAATTAGAGCTCAGATAGAAGCTACAGCGGAAGAACTAGTTAGTGTGAATGCCACCCAAACCTTCAGATCAATTGAGCTACAAGACAGCTTGAGGACCATTTCAAATAGCCTTCAAGAATTGCAAGCCCTGGAGGCAATGTGGGCACTTTGGTTGCCCAACTTAGGGGAAGAATTGATAGGGCAAGCATTGAATTTGAAGCACTAGTGGCAGCCTTTCATCAGTCACAGGGAGATCAATTCAGAACACTGCTAGATTCCATCAATGCTTTTATAGATGCAGCTGCCAGAGTTTATGAGCAACGTCGCCGATGAGGGACACCTTGTAGACAACTAGGGTTCTTCTTTTTGTAAACCCTAGGCTCATTTTGAAACACTTTTTGTATTAGAAATCAATACTTGTAATGATTTCCTCTTTTAACTTTGTAATGACTTCAAAGGTTTACAATGATACATGAATGACATACAATTTCTTTTGAAACCTTGTGTACATTGTTGCTAACTCTGTGTATGTGATTCTGTGATTGTGTATGTGATTCTGTGATGTGCCATAAAAATCTCATAACATACCTTAAATGTTCAAATTTGACATAATTTATCAATGCATATAAAACAGGGGGAGAAAAGAGGAGTCTGAAATGAATTCCAAAACAAAGGGGGAGTAAAATGAATGCAGAATTCATTAATAGAAATAACTTGAATATCCTTGAGTGGTTCATGGTAATATGCTGAATTTTACTAGAACTTGAGTTTTAAGTACCTAAGGATAATTTGTCCCCTTCATTGTTGATGACAAAAAGGGAGAGTAGAACCAATATGGATATTGGATATATTGGAATGCAAAATTTATGGTGGAATGCAAAATTGAAGAATTAGAAGAGATAAAATTGAAGAATATTGACTTTAAGATAATTGCCCTTCTGGAAAAGAAAGGGGGAGTCAAAAAGAACTTAGCTTTCAATTATCTTGAACATCAATATTTCATTTTAACTTGATTCAAATTCAGTTGATATGCTAAAATTGCTTAAGAGCTATTAAGATCAATCTTATGCATAAGGATAGAAATGAAAGTTAACTATTTTGAATTATGCACACTGTATCTAGCTCTAATCAAAACATTATACTTGTACATCTGATCAAATACTGTGTATATGTTTAAATTTCGAATTTTGCATATACTCAGTGTTTTGTCATCATCAAAAAGGGGGAGATTGTTGACCCCCTAATGGATTTTGATGAATACAAAACACTAGAGTATAATTCCATTTATCTTAACAATTTACTTGAGGATTTCATGTGTTTAATTAAGGATATTGTTAAGAAATGTCTAGGCAAGTTCCCATAATTTTATAAATTTATTGAAGAATTTTTGAGCTGAAGAAAACAGATCAGGGACAGCCGAGACGTCTCCGGGTTGTCTCAGAGACGTCTCTGGCACAAACAGGAAGAACTGGCACGACTGGAGATGTCCCCGGCACCTGCCGAGTCGTCCCCGCGATAGCGGAGTCGACTCTCTCAGTAGCGGAGTCGACTCTCTCAGAGGCGGCAGAAAGGCCGATTTCAAGTGATATGCGCGAGTCGTCTCCACAGTAAGCGGAGTCGTCCCCGCAAGTAAAAAGTAAACGTCCCGAGTCGTCCCCGAGGTAGCGGAGTCGGCTCTCTCAGGGTTTTCCAGAGGATGTCTTTTTCGGTGTTAAGGCAGCGGAGACGTCCCCTGAAAGAGCGGAGTCGACTCTCTCAGAGAATTCCAGAAGACATGTTTTTCGGAGATATAACAGCGGAGTCGACCCCGAAGCAGCGGAGTCGTCCCCATGCAAAAAGCGCAAACAAGCCGAGACGTCCCCATAAAGCGCCGAGTCGACCCCAAACAACGTCAAAAGTAAAATCTTACAGCCGAGACGTCTCGCGTTGAAGCGGAGACGTCTCCGGAGCGCCTGGGATGCGACTGACACCTTTTTGCAGGATGTTTTGAATTTCAAATCTCTTTAACTTTATCTCTAACGGCTATATTTGTTTTTTGGACTATAAAAGGGACCTCTTAAGTGCTTCTCAACAACTTCTCACCAACCCAACACAAGATCATTCAAGAGAGAAGCAAGAGAGAGAGGTTCAAGGGAGTTAGTGCATTCAAGTGAAGAAATCAAGTGCCTTCAAGCTTCCCAACTGATTTCAAGCTCAACTACTCTCTTCCGCTCGGGATTCAAAGCTCACACTCAAGCCAACGCGATCCACATCGGAAGAACCATCATCTCCCACGCTTCCAACAGCTAAAAGGGTTCTTCCGGGTTCTATTGCTTATCATTGTTATATTTGCTTATTTAGAGCTTTTAAATCCTTGTAAAACTTTTTCAATATTGTGCTTGTTCGAGTCAAGGGACTTGGAACAAGGGAAAGGCGTCCCAAGCCTAGGTTAAATTGGGGGTTATAGGGTTCGTTGTTAGCCCGGTGTAAAACAACGAGTTGGGTAGTGCACTCGCAAAACTACCGGACTGTAATCTTGGATTATAGTGGAAATTCCCAAAGGTGCTTTGGGGAGTGGATGTAGGAGCAGTGGAAGCTCCGAACCACT
Organism: Phoenix dactylifera; assembly: GCF_051530095.1. Classification (NCBI taxonomy): domain Eukaryota; kingdom Viridiplantae; phylum Streptophyta; class Magnoliopsida; order Arecales; family Arecaceae; genus Phoenix; species Phoenix dactylifera. The sequence goes on from NC_143190.1 coordinate 28,674,509, forward strand.
ATAAAACCTCGTGTTTGCGATTGACTGTTCTCATCCCTCCATCTTTACTTTAGTTCATACATCTGCGTGTTTTATTTTTTAAATAGTCAAAAAGTTTTAAAACACCCAATTCACCCCCCTCTTGGGTGACCATCTCTGGGCAACATTATCTGTCAAGCAAAATACATCAAGGAGATGCTTAAGAAGTTTGATATGGAAGGAAACAAGTCAATCAGCACACCCATGAGTTCATCATGCAAACTAGACAAAGATGAATCAGGTAAATCAGTAGATCAAAAGATGTATAGAGGTATGATAGGATCTTTATTATATCTTACTACAAGTAGACCTGATATCATATTTAGTGTATGCATGTGTGCTAGATATTAATCTAATCCTAAGGAATCACATTTAATTGCTGTTAAGAGAATTTTTAAATACCTAATAAGAACAAAAAATATAGGTTTATGGTACTCTAAAGACTCGAGCATAAACTTAATAGGGTACATTGATTCAGACTTCGCTGGTTGTAAACTTGATAGAAAAAGCACCAGCGGGTCATGCCAATTCTTAGGAGAAAACTTAATCTCTTGGTTTAGCAAGAAACAAAACTGGGTTGCACTATCTACGGCTGAAGCCGAATATATAGCTGCCGGAAGTTGTTGTGCTCAAATCTTGTGGATTAAACAACAACTTGAAGATTATGGCATTAAACAAGATAAAATTTTCATTAACTGTGATAATACAAGTGCCATTAATCTAACTAAAAATCCAATTCAACATTCAAGAACTAAACACATTGAGATAAGACATCACTTCATAAGAGATCATGTTCTGAATAGTGATGTGACACTTCAATTTGTTTGTACAGATGATCAACTTGCTGATATCTTCACAAAACCTTTGAGTGAAGATCGATTTTGTATACTTAGAAGAGGGTTAGGAGTGATTGATCCATTCTAGTGATATTCTCCTCTAATTCATTGATTTTGATGATTAGTTTATGTTGGACATAGGACCTCTTATCTATGATCATCAAATCAGTTCTTAAATCTGAGATAGTCGCATAACTCTCTCTTTTGGCACAGAAATAAAAAGATTTTTGGTTATGTGCCAGAGTTCGAGTCGACTCGAATAGATTTTAGAGTCGGCTCGTGGGCGAGTCGACTCGTGCATATTTGGGAGTCGACTCGAGGTCGAGTCGACTCGCGACTTACCGGAGTCGACTCGAGGTTGGGAATCCGACTTTTAACCCTAAGCGGAATGTTTTTCTCTTCACTTCTATTTTCAGCCGCCACTGTTCAAAAGCCCTAGAGCCATCTCCGACCCATTTTAGGTCATCTCTGTCGAGTTTTCTTTCATTTTCCTTGACCTTCCTCCGTGTTTAGGTCAAAAATGCCTAGAAAAGTCGTTGTCCCAAGCCGAAAGAGACCCTTCTCCGCGAGTGGGGCCGAGCGACGGTCCAAGGCTCGGAACGAACCGACGAGGCCACCACCTCCGGTTCCTTCCCCGCCTAGGCCGGTTCCCTCGCGCTCATGCGCCGGGAAGGTTGTCTCTACCGGGAGGCAAGTCAACTTTGACTTCCTCTCCCGGGAAGGGTTCAACCTAGGGCATCACCTTAGGGCCTAGGGCTTAGAGTTCTTCTGTTCACTTGACCTCCCTGCCTATCCAGGGTTAGTTAGAAAATTTTACGGTACTGTCACACAGGTTAGCGGCGGTATCCAGGGGACTGTAGTGGGTGTCCCTATTTTCATCTCGAAGGACTTCATTGCTCGAGTCCTCCATCTCTCCAGTGAGGGGATTGTTCCCACACACCCCTCCGATAGGACAGAGGCCCTTACGGCCATATTAGGGAGTCCACCTCTGTCCCCCATAGAGGAGGTGTTCGCAAATCAGCTTTCGGCTGAAATGCAGCTTCTCCTAAGCATCATTTCTAGGACTCTCTTCCCCAAAATTGGTAGGTTTGACTTCATTTCAGAGAGAGACCTAGCTTTGATGTTCTACATCCTCCAAGACACTCCCATCAACTTTTCTAAACTCATCTACAAATACATTTGTGAACCCCTAGACAAACCTAGGCTGAGTCTCCCGTATGGAATGTTGTTCACCCTTATCTTTAGGGAGCTAGAGGTCCCTATCCCTGAGGGGGAACCCTCTTGCTCACTGCGTTTTACAGATCGCATAGGTGAGGGGACCTTTCATCGGATGGGATTCCACAAGGTCGGGGGAGTCTGGGTACGGAAACTATCCACATCCACACCATCTAACCCTACCACTCATCACTCTCCTAGCCCTGACCATGACCAGGAGCACTGTACAGATCTTCCCACCTATCCTTCCACTTCTGGTCCTACCCATACTGAGCCCTCCACCTCCACTGCCCCACCTTCTCAGCAGTAGCCCCTGGAGGTTCGGATATCTTCTGAGCAGCTCCGAGAGTTGCGGCAGGAGATAGTGAGGGAGCTGAGGGATGACCTGCTGAGGGAGCTCCGAGGTCCTCAGACAGTTCCCTCCACCGAGCTAGTTTCCTCCTTGGCAGCCGTGACCGAGATGACTGCGCACCTGAGGGAGGAAATATCCAATGTGCGAAGCCTTGTTCAAGCTCAATATTGGAATATGAGTGACATCAAGGACGACACGAAGAAGATGCGAGACGGCATCCGACATGAGCTAGGCAGCCAGAGCTAGGGTGCAGAGCGACTAGCCCATGCATTGATCTCCAAGTTGGACACCCTTCAGGAGAGTGTGACCGAGCTTTCCATGATCCAGTCTAGGGCCACCTCGGAGATCATAGTTCAGCTAGAGAATGTTCAAGAGGCGCTCAGCTTGGTCTTGAAACACATGAGACTAGGTTCAGGAGCCTCATCCTCCAAGAAATCCTAGTGTACTTGTTTTATGATGTATTTGTTTTTACACTTGTACGATGTTTTTACAGTTGTACTCAAATTAGCATCAATACAATGAGTAGACATTTCCTTTCAAAATTGTGCAATTTGAGTTTCAAAACTGTGTTCTGTGCCTTTTTGCTATGATGACAAAAAGGGGGAGAAAATATGATGAATTGAATGTAAAGGGAATCACAAAAAAATGTAAAGGGAATCACAAAAAAAAGGAAAATTCTTAAAGCAAAATGTAATTTGTTCTAAGTAGATTCGATACCTCGAGGCTCATTATCTCTCTATTGGGGCTCCTCAAGGAGTAATCTCCAGAATCTATTCAAAGGATATTCAGAGATTAGTTGAATCATACTCAAGAATCAATTGTCAGATTTTTCCTCTGAAAGTAAGAATTTAAGCTAAAAAGATTCGGGACATTAAAAGAAAATTCAGAAAGTCTAAGCATAATTGAATGCATATGTTGAGGGGAAGAATCTGAAATCTTAAGAAAGCAAATTCATTAAACACATATAAGCCAAACAATTGACTGCATGATATGAATACTTATATAATTCCAAATGAAAGGGGGAGCTTTAATCTTAGGATTTACTGATTCATACCTTTCAATTATGGATAAATTAAAATAACTAGACATTTGAATTTATTTCAAAATCTTTACTATGAATCATCTTTTGATTGAGCAATTCACTTTAAAAATACTCAATGTTTTGTCATCATCAAAAAGGGGGAGATTGTGGAGTGATTGATAATAACCCTATTTGATTTTGATGAGCACAAAGCAGTTGAGTATATTTTATGTTATACTAATGAATTCAATCCAGTATCTCAGGCAAAATTTGTGAGAATCTTCTTTTGAGTGCATGTGGAAATCAGCTTAAGTCAAAGGCTGAAACTCGAGTCGACTCCGGAGGATTACGAGTCGACTCCAAGTGTTTCAGATGTTCTGGCACAGGCTCGAGTCGACTCCGGCACACTGCGAGTTGACTCCGACTGAGAACAGACAGCAGGACAGAAAGATGAATCTCAGACCCTATCACCGAGTCGACTCCTGAAGAATTCGAGTCGACTCCGATGCTTGCCGAGTCGACTCCCGATAGTTTTGAGTCGACTCCATGGAGTAACAGACAGAAAGACAGAGAAGTAATTTCTGGACCCTGTTACCGAGTCGACTCCAGAAGAATTCGAGTCGACTCCAACGGTTGGGGAGTCGACTCTTAAACAAGCAAGAGTCGACTCTCAGAGGAAAGCAAGACTAAAAGACAGAGAACCAATTTCGGGCTCTGAGAGCCGAGTCGACTCCACGACGATCCGAGTCGACTCCGAGGGAATTCAACTCCAAAGACAGAAGATTAGTTTTTGGGCTCTCAGAGCCGAGTCGACTCCAAGATGATCCGAGTCGACTCCGAGGCAGTTCAACTCCAAAGACAGAAGATTAGTTTTTCGGTCTCTGAGAACCGAGTCGACTCCAAGAGAATCCGAGTCGACTCGAGGGAGTAAACCTGAAAAAAAGATCTCTAGAATCCTGAGAACGAGTCATCTCCAGAGGGCCGAGTCATCTCCGAATACTGGCGAGTCGACTCCAAGTTTGGCCGAGTCGACTCCAGAACGGGACAGCACTTTAATTCAAATCCTGAACAGTGGGCGAGTCGTCTCCAGTATAGCATGAGTCGACTCCAGCAATAGTCGAGTCGACATCAGATCGAGCGAGTCGACTCCGATCCCAACGAACACATTGTCAGGAGTTGCAGAATGTGCAGAACGGCTCTAAATTGGTGTCTAACGGCTAGTTTTCAAAGTGGACTGCTTAAATAGCCAGAGTAAACAGTAATAGACATCAAGAGAGAGATTCCATTCAAAGAAAAAGTGATTTTCACCTACCAAAGGCTCTCAAGAGTAAATACAAGAGAAAGAAGGAAGAAGTGCATTGAACTCCATCCTACAAACGCTTTCCTCGCATTCAAGGCTCCTCTTCTGACAGCAAATTTTCAGCACACTCAAAGAGGAGTCTCAGAGTTCGAGAAGCCCCTTCTTTCCCTTCCAAAAATCTGTTTGAGGGCTTCTAACTCTACTTTATTCATATTGTTCATATTTGCTTTTTAAGAAGCTATCCTTGTACTCTTTCCAAACTATTTCTCTTACTTGATTCAATTAGGGGATTGAATCAAGGGTGTTAAGGTTGGTTGGTGAGCCGAGGGTAAAACCAACGGTGTAAGGGTTCGATTGTGATCCCGGAAATACAATCGGGTAGTTCTAGTCGGTGAGCCTGTGAAAACCGACCGAGTTCGTTGTAATCTCGTAAAACAACAAGTTGGGTTGTGAGCTTGTAAAACAACTCGCTGTAATCCGAGGGATTATAGTGAACTCCCAAGTGAAGCTTGGGGAGTGGACGTAGGAGCAAGGGTTAGCTCCGAACCACTATAAAATCTCTTGTGTTTGTGATTGGTTCATTGTCTCCTCCATCCCCTTCATTCACTACATATAGCAAACTAATTAATCCGCTTGCAATAAGGTTTAATTAGTTACTCATTAAGCTTTTATTTGTAATAATCACTTAAAACCCAATTAACCCCCCCCTCTTGGGTTGTCTTCTTGGGCAACAGTTACCGCACCTTCCGCCAGCCTTCTACTTTCCTTTAGACCCTGCATAGTAGTGTACAAGTGAGCACTAGAACCAGAATCTATAACCCAACTCGAAGTAGAGGAAACCATAAGGTTAGTTTTAATTACGAGCAAGTCTAACATACCTTCTGAAGGTGTGTCTCCCTTCTTGTTCTTCAGGCTCTCGAGGTATGAAGCACAGTTTCTCTTCCAGTGGTGTCACGACCCCCGCCCCGTTCCCGGCGGGCCGCCGCGATGGTCCTAGGGTGCGTGTAGGCATAAGGCCACCAGCCACCACGTAGAACCCTACTACCTATCAATCATCAATAAATCTTGAAAAATTTGGCATGATATACGCACAAAATGATCACTTTTCCTATAGTGACATGTCAGGATTATCTCAATACATACAACAACACTACCTGTCAGAGCAACAATCATATAACATTCACATAACGAACCTGGACAAAATATATCAATACATCATCACAGGTATATAACTCAACTATATAAAAATCTGGTTTCCATTCCATCCATGGTCAAACCCATATCCACAACAGGATCTATGACTGTAACTATACACTATATACAACAGAAGGTTTATAATACACCAAAATGTATAAACCTTTATCTATATTATACTATACTATGGAGCGGCACAGCTAGCAGGCAACTACTAATCCTGCTCCTCTCTATACAATACCTGCCTTGCAATCAAAAACACCAAACTGGGGAGTGAGTATATAAATACTCGGTGAGTGGAGTAGAGAGTACTATGCACATGAGATAAGATATAATCATGGCTCGAGGTGAAATCTCAAGAGCATATGAGCAGTCGTTAAGAATAGGGTACACATAACTCAACATAAGATATAAGGAGTAAATCATCACAATCCCAATCAACTCATCTGGAGCATATATAGAATAATCAAATAAGTATGTATGATAACATGAATATGCTTAACAGGTCATAGTACTGAATCATATAAATTAGGTGTCAATAGGCTGAATCATCAACAAGACAGCTATCGGGAGGTGGGTTTTACGCCCCAGGCGAACCAGCAACAACTCCCTACTATCACATGCATATGCAGGATAAGACACCATAACGATAATATAAATGCTAGACAGCTATCGGGAGGTGGGTTTCGCTCCAGGCGAACCAGCAACAACTCCCCACTATCACATGCATATGCAGAATAAGACACCATACTGATAATATAAATGCTAGACAGCTATCGGAAGGTGGGTTTTACGCCCTAGGCGAACCAGCAATAACTCCCCACTATCACATGCATATGCAGGATAAGACACCATATCGATAATGTAAATGCTAGACAGCTGTCGGGAGGTAGGTTTTACGCTCCAGGTGAACCAGCAACAACTCCCTACTGTCACATGCATATGCAGGATAAGACACCACACTGATTATGTAAATGCTGGCCAGTATCCAGAACAGAAATCCATCTCACATCTATATACTAAACGGCACCTCGCGGGAATTCTACATCCGCGGAAAGCCGTACTGCACCTCACGAGGTCTTACTATGCCCGGCGGCAAGCAGAATATAAGTCGTAGGACCGGCCGATCCTACGCCTAGGGCCGTATCCCCCCTAGGAAGGGACTGGGCTCCGTCCACCCAGAAGGCTACTATGTGCACAAAATCCGATGTTCAACCCCCATCGACTATAGGTGTCCTGCAGATACTGCCAAGCCATGCATAAATGCCATAATGCACCCTTTCCAATACTCTACTAAAAAGAAGTATGATCAAGACTACCACTCACTCGACTCTGACCCAATCATAAACTAACATCAGGGTTGGGAGTGAGGAATCATGGGAGTGCAATGCAACTCAATATACCACTGAAAAGGGCTCTACAAATCTTTGAAATAGAGGAAATGAAATCAATTTACAAAAGAAGTCATTTCACAATTTGGAACCAATTTAATTACTCATCTACCCCTCGTAATTTCTCTCAATGTTCCCTCAAATGCATGTACAGAATAATCAAGCATGGAGAACAAAACATAGAGGAATCTACCACAACAATTAATCAATAAGCTCAGGTGGAATCAAGTCACACTTGACAACATTCATGAAAATGATTAAGGAATGTGCTCATGATACAAAGTACATAACTCCCACTCACCTGCTGATCCGGCACGGCCTCGATACGCCTCCAAAACTTTATGGTAGGCAGTAGGGGGCTTCTTCTTCTTGCTTCCTAACTTCTTGCCCAACTGATACATGCATTTACAATACATTTAGTCTTATATCAAGGACCATAATCTACGTGCCAATTATAATATAGGAAACTTTAATTGATTCAACTCCCCCGTTCCTTAAATCTTTTCTTTTCTTTCTCTTTCCCTTTTTCTATTAATTAACTCACCATTTATGTGTATTAGGAACTCTCTTGCATGAGTACAAGGTCTTCCTTAGCCTAATCTAGGCTTAATACCCTATTATGGCATGAAATCCCCTATTTTCCCACCTGGATGAACAGTAATTCGGATCGATAGCCGGTTACTTCATCCCAGGTTTGATCCACTTTCCAAACTCTAAATTTGATAAAATTTTTACCTAACATTCTACACTCATAGAGGATTCCAAAGAGGTAACATGCATCCCCATCGGAGGCCGATTGACTTCCAAAATAATTCGCCGAAGTTGGAACTTCGACACAGTTTTTCCGTAGTACCGGAAAAATTTGTCAAAATCTGATTCTTCCTCTTTTAACCGCCTCTACAACCCTTATCCGACCCCTCTAGACTACATCCACCCTTTGTATAGCCTAATGTCATCAAAAGACTAGATAGGGATGGATATTTACCTTTTTCTTTTTGGAAATCGAGGTTCTTGCGTAGAGGAGAAGGAGATCTACACCTTTTCCTTCAGCTGGCAGCGCAACCGAGACTTCCCTCCACCTCGAATCCCCTTCCTCTTTCTTCTCTTTCTTCTTCTTCTTCTTCTTCTCTCTTTTTCCCTCTCTCTGTGTTTCCACCGCCTGAGACTTCCCTTCCTCTCTCTCTGTTTCACGTCTGAGACCAACTCAAACCCTCCAATTAAGTCACATCAAAACACTATTCACCCTTTGTTTAATCTTATTAAATTCTCATTTTGCCCCTAACACTTTGATATATCTGCAATTATGCCATTATCTTTTGATTCCTTCCAATTTTATCCCTTATATCAATTTTAAAGGACTATTCTATCCCTTTTTATATAAATAAAAAAAAATATTTTGGGGTTATTACATCCTCCCCCCTTATATAAAATTCATCCTCAAATTTAAAAGAGTAAATTACCTGATTACTCAAAGGGGTGAGTGTATCTGCTCTTCATATTCTGCTCGGTGTGGTATTGAAAATCAAATAAATTGGAAGTGTTTTACCTTCTATCTCTACCACACAGGTAGGATACATATACTTCGCTTCTATACTATCCCCTACACGTGTACTAATAGCTAAGGGAATATGCATTAATATCTTATCCTTAGCTAACTTTTTAGCAAAATAAGGGTACACAAATGAATGGGTAGCTCCAGAATCAAATAACACTCTAGCTTTAATCTTATCAATGAGGAGCATACCTGTCACAGATGCATTCGATGCCTGTGCCTCCTGTGGATTTACCATGAACACCCTTCCTTGCCCTCTGCCTACTGAAGCTGACAGTTGAGATGGTCCAGCACTCTGCTGTGATGTTTGTGCTTGACCTCTGCCTCTGCCTACAGGCTCCCTACTACTAGGCCTGTCCATCTGCACAGAAGGGTAGGATGCCAAATGCACAAACTGCTGGGTGGCACCCTGCGGGCATTCTCTGACAAAATGACCCGGCTGTCCACATCTGTAGCACACTCCTTAGCCCATTCTGCATCTGCCAGGGTGCTGCTTCCCACATATGCCACACACTGGCCATGATTGGAATCCGGATTCAGTTCTGGCTATAGTGACTGGAGGACGAGGTACTGATGGTAGAAAAGTATCTTGTGATTGACCTCTTCCCCTCCATTTCCTTTTACGTGGGGCAGGTGGAGCTGAGTGTACAGACTACTCCGTCAGGCCCTCCGAGAGATCTACTCCCTCAAATCTACCTCTACTGCTTTGCTCCTTTCCCACACTCATTTTCCTCTGTTCTCTTTCAGCTCTTTCTTCTTTGTTTCTGGTCTCCCACTGTTTTGCTTTATCTATCAGCCTAGACAAGGTGGGGACCTCTACTGCCAGTACTGCATTATAAAACGGAGAAATCAGACCCCGCCTGAATCTTTCTATCCTGGCAGCTTCAGTGGGGATGATGTAAGGAGCATACTTTCCCAATCTAGTAAACTCACGAGCGTACTCAGATACGCTCATTCCGGGCATCTGCTTCAGCCTCTCAAACTGAAGAGCCCGATTTTGCCTCTCAGCCGGAGACAAAAACTCATCCATCACTGCTTGCCTGAACTCTTCCCAGGTTGGAGGATTCCTACTGTACAGTCTGTCCTCCACTTGTCTCTGGTACCAGTCCCAAGCATCTTCCTTCATTGTAAGCCCTACAAGTTCTATAGCTCTTGCATCAGAACAGGGCAGTCTCCGTATCATCTTTTCAGTCTCCTCCAGAAATCTCTGAGGATCTTCACCTTCTTCCCTCTTAAACTTCGGGGTTCTGAGCCTAAGAAATTCCTGTACAGTAATCCCCTAATTATCTAGAGCCTGCCTGGCCAAACTTCTTGGCACAGGTACAGGAGGTGAGATGGATACTACTGACGGGGCAGGAGGTTTTCCTCGAGCAATCTGCTCTCTCAGAGCCTGATTCTCCGTCAGTAACTGTTTCATCAATGCATCTCTACTTCCTACCTCTTCTTGATCATTAACCCTCCGTCTATCAGCAGGAGGAAATTTTTTTCTTTGGGGCTCGACATGTGCAGAACCCGCATCTAATGCTATATCTGGCTCCATCCTCCTTCCAGGACGAGCAGGTCCTCTCCTTGGAGGTATTCTTTATATATCTCTAAAAGAGTTAAAAAGAGAGGGCAGTCGTTACACACTGAGTCATAATATATTTTACTGAATTGTAAATGACTCGTAAATTTACATACAGAAAAATATTATGCTCCATAGTATAATCCTATACTTAATCCTGACTCACCCTATTGCTCTGACAGGGCTCTTCTTTAACCTTTGCTCTGATACCACCTCTTGTCACGACCCTCGCCCCGTTCCCGACGGGCCGCCGCGACGGTCCTAGGGTGCGGGTAGGCATAAGGCCACCAGCCACCGCGTAGAACACTACTACCTATCAATCATTAATAAATCTTGAAAAATTTGGCATGATATATGCACAAAATGATCACTTTTCCTATAGTGACTGTTAGAAAACCCCGATCATGCCGCTGAAATTTTAAAAAATTCAGATGCAGCGGAAGAGGCATGCGCGGGATCAACCGTTCATCGCATGAACGTTGTTTAAAAACCGTTCGTAGATAGATAAGGATTAAAAACTATTAAAACCTTTAGAAGATCAGATCTTCACCTTGTGCGGGTAGATGATCACCGCGAACTGAAGTTCGTGGTTTAGGATGAAGGTTCGCTTGAAGCCGTTCAAGTGCCCGGCCTCTACAGGTATCCACACGAAGCAGAAACCGATCAAAGCTTTCTTGTCTTCCCGGGGTGCTAGCTCCCTTGCAGAGACAACTTTGGATGGCTGATTTCCTCTCTTTCAATCAACCCTTGATTGTGCTTGAGAGGAGGAAGAAGAAGGAGGGATAGAGAGAAGCGGAACGAAACCTGCAGCCTTCTTTTATTCTCCCTGCGTTGGAAGGAGGAAGAGAGGAGGAGGAGGCCGCCACCCTTCTTCTTCTTTTGCTCTTGCTTGCGGCTGAATCAAGGAGAGGGGAGAGGGAGGCCACGGCTGCAAGGAGGAGAGCATCACATGCATTAGGGCGTCAGCCCCCTTTCACCTCCTTATAAAGCATCTAGGGCTCCTACAAGTTAGGAGCCCTAGACCTTTTTCCAAGAGGGGCGCCGGTCCCTCTTGTGTTGCCGCACCAATGAAGCAAAGGAGGAGGGGCTTGAGCCCCTCCTTCTTGTGTTGCCCTAATCCTCATCTAATGAGGATTGGGAGCCCCTAATGTGGTTTAGCCCTAATCCAATTAGGGTTTAACCAAATCATGAATCAATTGGGTTCAATCTATACTAGTCCTAATCCAATTAGAACTTGAGTGAACCATGACTCAATTGAACTCTTCAATCCTAACCCAATTAGGAGTCATGTTGATTCATTAGATTAATAATTAATTAGGACTTAAGAAACCCTAATCCAATTAGGACTTATTTAATTTTAGTCCTAATCCAATTAGGACTCTAATTTGAATCCGAAGTCCTAATCCGATTAGGACTCTAATTAGGATTGTAGGAATCCTATTCCAAGTAGGAATCCCAGTCCTACTCCAACTAGGATTTTCAGTCCTAATCCAATTAGGACACTAGGAATCCTACTCGAAGTAGGATTTGTGTTTAAGTCCAATTAATTAATTCCTTTTGTTCCTTCTTCAACTGAATATCAATTGAATTGATTACTTGTGATTCCTAATCACGATTCAACCATCGGATCGGTCAATACTTCTAGTGTGTGTGACCCCATAGGTTCTACTCTGACTGGTAGTGAGATATATTATGATCTCTATCACAATATCATTGAAAACTCCTTTCAATGGATTGGAACGATTCCAACTCTACTCATTAGGGTTTATCGATCATCGAGATAATCCCTGTGAGTTCCACTATCCACCAGTGACACCTAGCAGCATGTAGTGGCTACCCAGTAGAATAGAATGATGAACCTCTAGGTGCAGTGATGAGAGCACAAAAGTGCGACCTACATGTTACTAAAATTAGTGTTATTGTTAACCGATGATGATAAATTCACTGGATTAATATTATATTTGGGTCTAACATAGATTAGTATAAATTAGAGATAAAATGCACATTGAGTACAAATTTGACTTCAAATCGGGTTCGAGTCGGGTTCGGATCCGAGTCGGGTTCGGATTCGATCGGGTCTAAATTCATTGTGCTTTTGGGAAAGAATTTTGGGCAAATCTAATTTGGCCATATCATAACTATAAGGTGCTGGGTGACCCATGACTTGAAAGAATTGCACTTGACCTCCAGCCAGAATAGATGACCCGTCTACAAACCAAATTTCATATCACACTATTTTTTTCTATATGACTAATTGGATGGAACTTGGTGTCTCCCAGCTCCTTCCAATGCAGCTATCCTCCTTCCCGATTCGCTTCCGTGATCCAAGCCGCCCGCGTCCGCATCTTCAACGCCATCCTCCTCTGCGATTCCTCCCAGCTCCAGCCAGGATGCAAGCCGAGATCGCGTGCCAGCAGCCCACCTTCCGCTCCATCCCGCGCGTCTCCTTCCTCCCGACGATCACGCTCTCAGCTCTTCCCGGATCGTAGCCGCATCCCGACCATCCGTGATTCCGCATCCTTCCCAGCAACCAAAGAAGGAAGTCCTCATCCGTGCCTTCCTTTCGTGCACCTCCGGCTTCAGCCCCCCTTCCAGCAAGACAGATCCCAAACCGGAATCCAAGCCGCAGATCCCTCTTCCGGATTCAAGCCGTTCGCATCCCCCTCTTGGCCCAAAGAAGGAAGCTCACAGCCTCCCAAATCAGCGACTCCCCTCACGCGTCCGTGATCTTCTCCTCCACAATCGTAGCATCTCAGCTCTTCCGGCTTCAGCCCTTCCTCCGCATCGGAATCCCAGCCGTGATCCACTCCGTGACAGCCCGCCCGTGATCCCAGCGCCCGAATCTCGTCCGTGATCAACTCCTCCCCGCGTCCCCACCTTCCGATTCCAAGCCGTCCGCGGCTATAAGAGGAGAAGGAGGAAGAGGAAGGGGGGAGTGCTCGGTTTTGGGGTTGGGGCCAAGAAACAGGGGAGGTGGTCGACTGGTCCAAGGAAAAGAAGAGGAGAGCTCGGTTCGGTGGGGATAGAAGAAGAAACAGGGAAGTGGGAGTACTCTATCAAATGGATGTAAAAAGTGTCTTTTTAAATGGTTATATAATGGAGGAAGTTTATGTAGGACAACCTCCAGGTTTTGAGAACCACTTACATCCAGATTATGTTTTTAAATTGCATAAAGCACTGTATGGACTTAAGCAAGCCCCTAGGGCATGGTATGAAAGATTAAGTAATTTCCTAATTGAAAATAAATTTAAGAGAGAAAATGTAGACAAAACCCTCTTCATTAAAAGAAAAAGAAATGACTTATTGCTTGTGCAAATTTATGTGGATGATATAATTTTTGGTGCTACTAATGACAGTCTTTGTCAAGAGTTTGCCAAGCTTATGCAGGGAGAATTTGAAATGAGCATGATGGGTGAGCTCAACTTCTTCCTTGGGCTACAAATAAAACAATCAGAGGAAGGCATCTTCATCAATCAGTCCAAATATATCAAGGAAATGTTGGAAAAATTCAAGATGAAGGATGCAAAGGAAATTAGCACACCCATGGGCTCAAGTTGCAAGCTTGACAAAGATGAAAAAGGTAAAAGTATAGACTGCAAATTGTACAGAGGTATGATAGGCTCTTTACTTTACCTTACTGCTAGTAGACCAGACATATTATTCAGTGTTTGCATGTGTGCTAGATACCAAGCATGTCCTAAGGAATCACACTTGCAAGCTGTTAAAAGAATATTCAGATATCTAGTAGGGACATCTAATGTAGGCTTATGGTATTCTAAACAATCTGACATAAATTTAATTGCTTATTCCGATGCTGATTTTGCCGGGTGCAAACTCGACAGAAAAAGCACAAGTGGCACATGTCAGTTCTTGGGTGCCAATTTGGTTTCTTAGTTTAGTAAGAAACAGAATTCAGTTGCCTTGTGTGGAGTGATTGATTAAAACCCTATTTGATTTTGATGAGCTCAAAGCATTTGAGTATATCTTTTGTTTACTAATGAATTCAATTGAGTGTTTCAGTAAAAATCTTGTCTAAGTGTTTCTAGATTTGGTTCAAGATATTTTTGATAAGTTAAGAAGTCAGTTTGAGCCAAAGTCTGAGACTCGAGTCGACTCCAGAATAGTACGAGTCGACTCCAAGCGTATCAGAATCCCTGGCACGGGCTCGAGTCGACTCCGGATCATTACGAGTCGACTCCGACTGAGAACAGACAGACGAACAGAAAGACTCAACTCAAAACCTGTCAGCGAGTCGACTCCTGAAGTGCGCGAGTCGACTCCAATGCTTACAGAGTCGACTCTGGAGTAGTATGAGTCGACTCCAAGGAGTTACAGACAGAAAAGTCAGAGAGCGATTTTCGACCCTGAGATTCGAGTCGACTCCTGTGGAACGCGAGTCGACTCCGATGGTTGGCAGGTCGACTCCAAAGAAAGCGAGAGTCGACTCTCAGTGGTACACAAGGCAAAAGTCAGAGAGCAGTTTTCAGACTCTGAGATCCGAGTCGACTCCCGCAATGCGCGAGTCGACTCCGAGACAGCGCGACCCCAAAAAGACAGAAGACCGAATTATTGTCTCTGAGAGCCGAGTCGACTCCCAGACAGCTCGAGTCGACTCCAAGGCAGCGCTACATCAAAAAGGCAGAAGTCTGTGTTTCGGAAACTGAGAGCCGAGTCGACTCCGGAACAGTCCGAGTCGACTCCAAGACTAGACGAGCCAAAAGACAGAAGATCGGGAGTTCGGGCTCTGAGCGCCGAGTCGACTCCCAGGATTGTCGAGTCGACTCGAGTGGGCCATGTTGAAAAATTAGCTCCATGGACTTCATGGGATGAGCCGACTCCGAAAATGGCAAGTCAGCTCCAGAAGTTGGCGAGTCGACTCCGGGTTAAGTCGAGTCGACTCCCAGTCGCGGAGGTCACTTTAATTCAAATTCGGAACAGTTGCCGAGCCGACTCCTGAAAAGCATGAGTCGACTCCCTCTACAGCCGAGTCGACTCCAGATCGCGCGAGTCGACTCCGACCCCAACGGACATATTGTCAGGATGTGCAGAGTGTGCAGAACGGGCAGAAAAAGGTGTCTAACGGCTAGTTTCCGTGGGGGATGGCTTAAATAGCCATAGAGGACTGTAGCAAGGTAGAGAAGCACTATTCCACTCAAAGAAATCAAGCATCCTATCTCTGCCAACTGGTTTTCAACAGAAAAGAAGGAAGAACGCCATTAACTCCATCCAGCTACCTCTTCCCAGCATTTAAAGAAGTCTCCTCCTGCCTTCAAGTCGACCAGACATTCAAGAGGAGACTCACAGTTCAAAAAGCCCTACTCTACTCCAACTCAAACGTGTTTGAGGGCTCTTAACTTCTCTCTAGTTTATATCGCTGTATATCTGCTTTTTAGAAGCTCTGTTTTTCGGTTTGTGTCTGTTCTTTCCATCTTATCTTTTGCTTGATTCAATCAGGGGATTGAATCAAGAGTGCGTAGAGGTTGGTTGGTGAGCCGAGGGTAAAACCAACGTGTAAGGGTTCGATTGTGATCCCGGAAAAACAATCGGGGTGGTTCTAGTCGGTGAGCCTGGAAAAACCGACCGAGTTCGTTGTGAGCTCGTAAAACAACAAGTTGGGTTGTGAGCTTGTAAAACAACCGGCTGTAATCTGAGGGGTTATAGTGAATTCCCATGTGAGACTTGGGGAGTGGACGTAGGAGCTAGGGTAAGCTCCGAACCACTATAAACTTTGTGTTTGTGATTGCTTGTGTCTCTTTCTCTCACTCTCATTTCACTCACGACACATAGCAACTAATTATTCATCTTGCAAAAGTATTAATCAGTCATTCACAAACGTTTCAATTGCAAAATTATTTTTAAAACCCAATTCACCCCCCCTCTTGGGTTGTCTATCTGGGCAACAAGTGGTATCAGAGCCTAAACTCTTCTACCCTAAGAGTAAAAGATCGAAATGACAACCCCATTTGGATCTTCCCACATTGAGGGTCAGTCCACCCAAAGACCCCCATTCTTTAATGGATCCGACTACTCATATTGGAAGGCTAGGATGAGAATATTTATCCAAGCCCAAGACTATGAGATGTGGACCATTATATTGAATGGACCATACATCCCTTCCATCTATGTAGAGGGTGTCACTGTACCTAAACTTGAAAAGGATTGGGATGACCATGACTTTAGGAAGGCACAACTCAATGCCAAAGCAATGAATGTGCTTTACTATGCATTAGATAGGAATGAATTCAATAGGGTCTCTACTTGCAATTCTGCAAAAGAGATTTGGGATAGACTTAAAGTGACCCATGAGGGCACGAATCAAGTCAAAGAATCCAAAATAAATATATTGGTTCATAAGTATGAACTATTTAAGATGGATTCTAATGAAACAATCACATGCATGTTCACTAGATTTACTGACATTGTCAATGGCCTAAAAAGCCTTGGCAAAAACTATACTAACAGTGATCTTGTCAGGAAGATTCTTCGCTGCCTACCAAGGTCATGGGAAGCCAAAGTGACGGCAATCCAAGAAGCAAAGGATTTGAACAAGCTTCCTCTTGAGGAGCTTCTTGGATCCCTAATGACGCACGAGCTAACAATGAAGCAACACAGCGAAGAAGAATCCACCCATAAGAAAAAGGTAATAGCTCTTAAATCTACATCATCTAACAAAGACTTCTCTTGCAGTAGCAGCAGTGAAGAAGAAGATCATGAGGGAGAGGATGATGAGGCTCTTCTCGTACGTAAGTTCAGAAGATTCATCAACCAAAAGAAATCCTCTCATCAAAGGAGAGGCCCCTCAAATTTCTATCGCAAGGATAAAGGTAAGGAAAGGGAAAATGAGGGGATTGGATGTTATGAGTGCAAGAAGCCAGGACACATCAGAGCTGAGTGTCCTTTACTGAAGAAGGAGAGCAAGTACAAGAAGAAGAAAGCCCTTGTCACCACCCTATCGGACTCCGACGCATCATCATCATCATCATCGGATGAGGAACAAGAAGAAAAGGCCAATTTCTGCTTCATGGCCAATGAAAATGAGGTAACATCCACACCACATTTAGATTTTACTTTCGATGAATTATATGATGCTTTTAATGAATTAATGGATGAATACAAAATAATAAACGTTAAAAACAAAGAACTAAAAGTAACTAACCAAACTCATCTCCGTAAGTATGATTCATTAGTTAAGGATAAAGATGTTCTTATCAAAGAAAATGCAGAACTTAAAACAAGCAACCAAATCTTGATACAAAAGAATAATACCTTAACTAAAGAAAATGAAAGGCTGAACAAAGAAACATTAGAACCCAAAAACAATAAACATATAAATGAGAGTCTCACAAAAGAACTAAATGATCTAAAAGCAGAAAAACAAACACTAACTAAAGAACTTGAAAAATACAAACCCTTGGTTGAAAAATTTACATATAGTTCTGAAAAATTGAATATGATACTTAATAGTCAACGAGCGGTATTCAATAGAGCAGGTTTAGGGTATAAACCTAAACATAAGCAAAAACTTCTTAGTAACTTCTTTGTTAAAGCAGGGAAAAGTAAAACTAAGAAAATAACCTGCTTTTGTTGTGGAACTTTAGAACATAAAGCAAATGTGTGTAATTATAGGAAAGGAAAAACTAAAAAAAAAATTAAAAGAATTTGGGTTCCAAAAGGAACCAACCCTACTAACCATGAAGGACCCAAGAAAACTTGGGTACCTAAAACTATATGATTTGCTTGTGTAGGAGTGTCTTGCAGCCAAGGTCGACAAAAATTGTTGGTACTTGGATAGTGTTGACCCCCTAATGGATTTTGATGAATACAAAACACTAGAGTATAATTTTATTTATCTTAACAATTTAATTGAGGAATTCATGTGATTAATTGAGAATATTGTTAAGAAATGTCTAGGCAAGTTCCCATAATTTTTATGAATTTATTGAAGAATATTTTGAGTTAAAGAAAACAGATCAGGGACAGCCGAGACGTCTCCGGATAGTTTCAGAGACGTCTCTGGCACAAACAGGAAGAACTGGGACACTTGGAGATGTCCCCGGTACCTGGCGAGTCGTCCCCGCACTAGCGGAGTCGACTCTCTCAGTAGCGGAGTCGACTCTCTCAGTGGCGGCAGAAAGGCAATTTTCAAGAGATATGCGCGAGACGTCCCCACTGTACGCGGAGTCGTCCCCGCAAGTAAAAAGGAGACTTCCCGAGTCGTCCCCAAGATAGCGGAGACGGCTCTCTCAGGGTTTTCCAGAGAATGGTTTTTTTCGGTGATAAGGAAGCGGAGTCGACCCTGAGACAGCGGAGTCGTCCCCATGCATAAAGTGCAGACAACCCGAGACGTCCCCTGAAGGAGCGGAGTCGACTCTCTCAGGGAATTCCAGAGGACATGTTTTTCAGAGATAAAGAAGCGGAGTCGTCCCCAAAGCAGCGGAGTCGTCCCTATTCAAAAAGTACAAACAAGCCGAGACATCCCCTTAAAGTGCCGAGTCGACCCCAGACAACGTAAAAAGTGAAATCTTGTAGCCGAGACGTCTCTCGTTGAAGCAGAGACGTCCCCGGAGCGCCTGGGACGCGACTGACAGCTTTTCAGGTTTGGTTTGAATTTCAAATCCTTTTTACTTTGTCTCTAACGGCTATATTTGCTTTTTGGGCTATAAAAGGGACCTCTTAAGTGCTTCTCAACAACTCTTCACCAACCCAAAAGCTAGATCATTCAAGAGAGAAGTAAGAAAGAAAAGTTCAAGGGAGTGAGTGCATTCAAGTGAAGAAATCAAGTGTTTTCAAGCTTCCCAAGTGATTTCAAGCTCAACCACTCTCGTGCACTTGGGATTCAAAGCTCACACTCAATCCTACGCGCTCCACATCGGAAGAATCAATATCTCCCACGCTTCCAACGGCAAAACGATTCTTCCGGGTTCAATTGTTCATAATTGTTATATTTGCTTTTTAGAGCTTTTATTTTCTTTTGTAAACTCTTTCATTGTGGTGCTTGTTCCAGTCAAGGGACTTGGAACAAGGGAAAGGCGTCCCAAGCCTAAGTGAAATTGGGGGTTTTAGGGTTTGTTGTGAGCCCGGTGTAAAACAACGAGTTGGGTAGTGCACTCGCAAAACTACCGTACTGTAATCGTGGATTATAGTGGAAATTCCCAAAGGTGATTTGGGGAGTGGATGTAGGAGCAGTAGAAGCTCCGAACCACTATAAAACCTTGTGTTTGCGATTGACCTTTCTCATTCCTCCTTCTTTACTTTAGTGCATATATTCGTGTGTTTTATTTTTAATTAGTCAAAAGTTTTTAAAACACCCAATTCACCCCCCTCTTGGGTGACCATCTCTGGGCAACAAGTGGTATCAGAGCCGGTGCTCTGTGTATTTCTTGAAAGACCTAACCGTCTTAGCCAAAGATCTAGATGGCAACACCCTTTATCAATGTTCCTGCCGAGGGGCAAGCAACCAATAGACCTCCACTCTTCAATGGGACAAATTATACCTATTGGAAGACTAGAATGAGAATCTTCATTCAAGCACAAGACTATGCCTTGTGGAGAGTTATAGTCAAGGGACCACAAGAACCATCACATGTGGTTAATGGCATTCGAGTTCCCAAACCTGAGGAGGATTGGGATGAGAATGATGATAGGATGGCTCAACTCAATTCTAGAGCCATGAACTCACTATTTTGTTCCTTAGATGTAAATGAGTTCAATAGAGTCTCTACATGTAGTTCCGCTAAGGAAGTATGGGATAGGCTTGAAGTTACCCACGAGGGTACAAATCAAGTCAAAGAGTCCAAAGTGAACATTTTAGTTCACAAATATGAATTGTTTAAGATGGAACCTAATGAAACCATCACATGCATGTTTACACGTTTTACCGAAATTATTAATGGCCTAAAAAGCTTGGGCAAATCTTACACTAACCCCGAACTTGTGAGTAAAATTCTCAGGTCACTGCCAAAAGCATGGGAAGCAAAGGTCACGGCGATTGTAGAAGCCAAAGACCTCAACACTTTGGGGCTAGAACAACTCTTGGGCTCATTGATGACGCATGAGCTCACGATGAAGCAGTATGAAGAAGAGTTGCCAAAGAAAAAGACAATCGCACTCAAGGCTACCTCAAGTGTATGTGAAGAAGAGAGCAGTGAGAGTGAAGAAGAAAGTCAAGATGAGGACTTGGGTTTGATAGTAAGGAAGTTTAAAAAATTCATGAGAAGAAAGAAACCCTTCCTAAGAAAGAAATTTGGAGGGAGAAATGATTGGGAAAAAGAAAAGGAAAAAGAAAGAGACCCAATCGTATGCTATGATTGCAAGAGACCGGGACACATTCGTTCCGAATGCCCTCAACAAAAGAAGTATTTTGGAAAGAAGAAGAAGAAGGCATTGAAGGCAACGTGGGATGATAGTGACACATCATCCTCCGAGGAAGAGAAGGAAGAGACCGCCAATCTATGCTTCATGGCGTTCGAAGACGACGAGGTATGTCAAAACCCAACCATAAATTTTACTTTAGAAGAATTATATGAGGCTTTTCAAGAACTTATGGGTGATTGTAGTATGTTAGGAGCAAAGAATAAAGAATTAAAAGCCTCCAATCAAAAACTAAAGGAAAATATTGAAAACTTATTAATTGAAAAGGAGAGCATTAAAAATATTAACACTACTAACCTAGAAATCAAAAATTCAAAACTGAGCATTGAAAATGAAAAGGCAAAAACACTAATTAAGGAATTAAATCTAAAAGTAAAATCTCTACTCGATAATAATACCTCATTTGCACAAAATGTTGAATCTCTTAAAAAGGATAAGGAAGAACTAGTCAAAGAAAATTTGAATCTTAAGAATGAGGTACATAAATACAAACCAATTGTTGAAAAATTTACACAAAGCTCTGAAAAATTAAATCTTATTCTTTCAAATCAAAGAGCTGTTTTTAATAAAGCCGGATTAGGATATAAAACTAATAAGCAACAAAAATATCTAAAGAATTTCTTTGTAAAAGCAAAAGACGTAAAAACTGAAAAACCAACATGCTTTCTTTGTGGAAAGAATGGACATAAAGCCTACTCTTGTATTCAAAGAAAAATCCAAACTAACAAGAGTACATTTGTAAAAGCTAAAAACATAACTAAAGTATGGGTGCCTAAGGGAACCAACTACACTAACCACGAAGGACCCAAGAAAACTTGGGTACCTAAGAGCTTCACATGATCATTTTGCAGGTATGCCTTGCAGCCGGAAATAAAAAGAGAATGTGGTATCTTGATAGTGGTTGCTCAAGGCATATGACCGGTGACAAGAGTCTCTTCATCACCTTGGAATCAAAAGAAGGAGGAGTAGTCACATTTGGAGACAATGCTAAATGCCGAATTATTGGTGTTGGTAAAATCTCCATATCACCCTCCTCATTTATTGACAATGTATTGTTAGTTAATGGACTAAAACATAATTTGTTAAGTATAAGTCAATTTTGTGACAAGGGCTTTAAAGTATCATTTGAATCATCACTATGCATAATTAGTAGTCCATTTGACAATGAGATCATACTCACAGGACATAGGCATGGAAATGTTTACATGGTAGATCTTGATGATCTCACCATGAAGGATGGCCAATGTCTTGTAGCCATGAATCCCAAAGTCAATGAGACTAGTTGGTTATGGCATCGTAGGTTAGGGCATGCTAGCATGGATTTAATCTCAAAATTAATTACAAAGGATCTAGTCAAAGGACTACCAAAAATAGACTTTGAAAAGAATAAAATTTGTGCTGCATGTCAATTAGGGAAACAAACAAGAAGTTCTTTCAAGTCTAAGAACATAGTTTCAACATCAAAACCCTTAGAACTAATTCACATGGATTTGTTTGGACCCACTAGAACTGCTAGTCTAGGGGGTAAGAAATTTGGTCTTGTAATTGTTGATGATTTTTCACGTTTTACATGGGTTTCATTTCTTGCACACAAAGATGAGTCCTTTCCCGCTTTTATCAAGTTTCATAATAGGGTTTCAAATGAACTCAATCTTAAACTAAAAGCAATTAGGAGTGATCATGGTACCGAGTTTGAAAATCAGTATTTTGAAAAATTTTGTGAAGAAAATGGTATCAATCACAACTTCTCGGCACCTAGGACACCTCAACAAAATGGGGTGGTAGAAAGGAAGAATCGCACACTAGCAGATATGGCTCGTACCATGTTGTGCGAATCGGATCTACCAAAGTATTTTTGGGCTGAAGCAATAAATACTTCATGTTATATCTTAAATCGTGCTTTAGTTAGATCCATCTTAAAGAAAACACCGTATGAGTTGATAAAAGGTAAGAAACCAAATATAAGTTATTTTCATGTTTTCGGTTGTCGATGCTTTATTTTGAACAATGGAAAGGACAATCTCAGTAAATTTAGTGCTAAATCAGATGAGGGGATCTTCTTAGGTTACTCCTCATCTAGTAGAGCATACAGGGTCTTCAACAAGAGAACTCTCGTTGTTGAAGAATCCATTCATGTTGTTTTTGATGAAACTAATGGAGATTCTTCTAGAAAAGAAGAAGATGGTGATGTAGGTATACTTGAAGACCAAATGAAGGAACTCTCCACTCAAGACAAACAACATGAGGATGAGATCAAAGAAGATACAAATCAGCGAGATGAAGAAGATCAACCTCCATCAAGAAATCAAGATCTTCCTAAAGAATGGAGGTATGCACATGGTCATCCAAAGGATCTAATCCTTGGTGATCCTTCACAAGGTATAAGAACTAGATCCTCTTTAAGAAACACTAGTAATTATCTTGCCTTCGTTTCGCAAATAGAGCCTAAATCACTAGAAGAAGCTGAAAAAGATGATAATTGGATGAATGCTATGCAAGAGGAATTAAACCAATTCGAAAGAAATGAAGTTTGGACTCTAATGAAAAGACCCCCTAATGTTTCAATTATAGGCACCAAGTGGGTGTATAGAAATAAACTAGATGAAGATGGAATAGTAATAAGAAACAAAGCTAGGCTAGTGGCCAAAGAATATAATCAGGAGGAAGGAATAGATTTTGATGAAACTTTTGCTCCTGTTGCTAGGTTAGAGGCTATTAGACTGCTTTTAGCATATGCATGCTTCATGGATTTTAAACTCTATCAAATGGATGTAAAAAGGACATTCTTAAATGGCTATATAATAGAGGAAGTTTATGTAGGACAACCTCCAGGTTTTGAAAATCACTTACATCCATATTATGTGTATAAATTACATAAAGCATTGTATGGACTTAAGCAAGCTCCTAGGGCATGGTATGAAAGATTAAGCAATTTCCTAATTGAGAACAAATTTAAGAGAGAAAATGTAGACAAAACCCTCTTTATTAAAAGAAAAGGAAATGACTTATTGCTTGTACAAATTTATGTGGATGATATAATTTTTGGTGCTACTAATGATAGTCTTTGTCAAGAGTTTGCCAAGCTTATGCAGGGAGAATTTGAAATGAGCATGATGGGTGAGCTCAACTTCTTCCTTGGGCTACAAATAAAACAATCAGAGGAAGGCATCTTCATCAGTCAGTCCAAATACATCAAGAAAATGCTGGAAAAATTCAAGATGAAGGATGCAAAAGAAATCAGCATACCCATGGGCTCAAGTTGCAAGCTTGACAAAGATGAAAAAGGTAAAAGTATAGACTGCAAATTATACAGAGGTATGATAGGCTCTTTACTTTACCTTACTGCTAGTAGACCAGATATATTATTTAGTGTTTGTATGTGTGCTAGATACCAAGCATGTCCTAAGGAATCACACTTGCAAGCTGTTAAGAGAATTTTTAGATATCTAGTAGGGACATCTAATGTAGGCTTATGGTATTCTAAACAATCTGACATAAATTTAATTGCTTATTCCGATGCTGATTTTGCCGGGTGCAAACTCGACAGAAAAAGCACAAGTGGCACATGTCAATTCTTGGGTGCTAATTTGGTTTCTTGGTTTAGCAAGAAACAAAATTCAGTTGCCTTGTCCACAGCTGAGGCTGAGTACATTGCAGCTAGAAGCTGTTGTGCCCAAGTTCTTTGGATTAAGCAACAACTTGAAGACTTCGGTATCAAAATGGATAATATACCAATTAAGTGTGATAATACAAGTGCAATCAATTTAACAAAAAATCCTGTTCAACACTCTAAGTCAAAGCATATAGAGATTAGGCATCATTTTATTAGGGATCATGTGCTGAAAAATGATGTGATGATTGAATATGTATGCACTGAAAATCAATTAGCTGATATCTTTACAAAGCCCCTTTGTAAAGATAGATTCAACTTCTTAAGGAATGCTTTGAGCTTATATGATCCTAGCAAATGAATTGAACTTGTATTGCATTGTTTGCTGCGTAAACTAGTAATCAACCTCAAGGTAAACATAAGTGAAAACATGAATTCATGTAAGCTAAATGACGAACTGTTTGACTTTCCGGAGGATGGTTACCCTCCCTTGGACTCTTCATGGAGATATTTTCAGAGCCTATTTCATAGGTATTCGAAATTTGGTCAAACATTCCTCATTTCAATATTAATAATTCAAAAATCATTATCAAATTATTATAGGATGTATCATTAAGGGGGAGGATCACAAACAAATTCACTCTAAGGTTATCAAAAAAAATCATGTTGATTAGGGTGATTAAACAAAAATTGGGAGAAGATAGAATTCAGTCTGAAATTTTTCAGTGCCGGAGACGTCTCTGGCAAATCGCAGAGACGTCCCCCCAGGGGAGACGTCTCGCCTTAGTCGCGGAGACGTCTCGGGGACCGAAGGAGGGCTTTTTAAATAGGTCGAAATCGCTTGAGCCGACTCGAGCTTTCTCCTTCATTCCCGACCAAAACGAAAAACCCTAGCCTCCATTTGCTCTTCACCTCAAATCTTAGCCTCCGTTTGCTCTACATCACAAACCCTAGCATCCATGGCACCAAAGAAGGCTAGGACAACCCGTGGAAGGCGACCTAGGGTAGCGGCCGACGGTGAGGAACGACGGGAAGAACCCTCCGCGCCGTCTCCTCCGGTTGCTCCGCCAACCACGACTATTTCCTGTGCAAATCGCACAGTCACGACCGGAAGGTACATAGATTTCTCATTTTTAGATCATGAGGGGTTCTCTATTGGAGAGAGACTCCGAGCCCAAGGGTGGGAGCACCTTTGTACCCTAAATACCTTGACCTACCCCGGCCTAGTTAGAGAACTTTTTAGCAATATGGCCTTAGGGGACCAAGGGTACACTGGATATGTCCAAGGGACATTAGTAGAAGTCAATGAAGATGTCCTATCCACTGTCTTACAAATTCCTAGGGACGGTGAGGCTCCAACCTCACATCCCCAAAGGGAATCAGCCCTAAATCTACTTTTAGGAAGAGAGGACTGCGGCCCTCTTGATGTTGTCAATTCCCAGGACCTAAATGCAGAGATGAGACTTCTTTTAAGTATTGTCAACCGGGTCCTATTTCCCAAAATCGGTCGCTTCGATTTTGTTTCGGAGCGAGATTTAGTTATAATGCACCATATCCTACTAGGGATACCCCTAAACCTCCCTAGACTTATGCTAAACTACATTGCCCTATGTCATAGGTATTCTAGGTTTAGTTTACCCTATGGCATGATCTTTACCTTAGTTTTCAAACACTTCAAAGTTCCCATTCCAACAAATGAACCTGCAAAGCCCTTGAGAAACACCGACTATTATAATGAGGGCACAATGAGAAGAATGGAAATTCATAAAATAGATGGGTCGTGGGTGAAGGTACCAAAGAGAAAAGCCCAAATCCTAGAGCCCGAGAACCCACATCATGAGTCTGACCATCACTCTCCTCCACCTAGCCACTTGGATATCCCCGATATACCCTCCAGCTCAGCTGGACCTTCCACATCCATGCCACCACCTCCTCCAGTTAGTGGGCCCTCCTTTCTGTCAGAAGATCAGATGCGCACCTTAGCATCTGCCATTTGCCAGCAGATGAGGGAGGAGATGAGATCCATGATCTCCACAGAGTTGGCCCTCATCAGAGCTTCACATGAAGGGCTTCTACAAGAGATGAAGGATATTAGAAGTCAGATTGAAGCTACAACACAAGAGATAATTGCTATGGGTGCCACCCAAACCATCAGATCATTAGAGCTCAAGGACAGCTTGAAGAGCATTTCCAAGAGTCTCAAAGAGCTGACAAAACCAGATGGCAACGTGGGCACCTTGGTTGCCCAACTCAGAGGGAGAATTGAAATGGCAACCATAGAGTTTGAAGCACTTGTGGCAGGTTTCCACAAGTCACAGGGAGATCAATTTAAGACCCTCATGGATTCCATCAATGCATTCATAGATGCAGCTTGTAAGGCTTATGAACAAAGTGCAGCTGGTAGGGCCCATGAGCAACGTCGCCGATGAGGGACATTTTGCAGGCTCTTCTTTTTGTAAATCCTAGGCTATTTTTGAAACACTTTTGTATTAGAAATCACTACTTGTAATGATTTCTTTTTTTTGACTATGTACTGACTTCAAAGGTTCACAATGATACATGAATACAATCCCTTTTGAAAACTGTGTACATTGCCAACTCTATGTATATGTTTCTATGAATGTGAATGTGCCTCTTGATGTGTCATAAGAATCTCATAACATACATTATGTATTCAAATTTGGCACAACTTATCAAAGCATATGAAACAGGGGGAGCACAACCTGAATATCAAAGGGGGAGTAAAATGAATGCTAAACTCTTTAATAAAGATAACTTGAATATCCTTGAGTGGTTAATTATATTATACTATGAATTGAGTTTTAAGCACCTAATGATAATTTGTCCCCTTCATTGTTGATGACAAAAAGGGGGAGTAGATATATAGAAAGAACCAATATGGATATTGAGATATAATTGAAAGGGGGAGTAGATATATAGAAAGAACCAAGATGGATATTGAATATGGAATGCAAAATTTATAATCATACTCCAAAGTTGATTTAGAAAAGATAAAATTAAAGAATATTGACTTGATTCAAATTCAGCATCAATATTTCATTTTAACTTGATTCAAATTCAGTTGATATGCTAAAATTGCTTAAGAGCTATAAAGTTCAATCCCATGCAATTATGCACACTGTATCTAGCTCTAATCAAAACATTATACTTGTACATCTGATCAAATACTGTGTATATGTTTAAACTTCAAATTTTTGCATATACTCAGTATTTTGTCATCATCAAAAAGGGGGAGATTGTTGACCCCCTAATGGATTTTGATGAATACAAAACACTAGAGTATAATTCCATTTATCTTAACAATTTAATTGAGAAATTCATGTGATTAATTGAGAATATTGTTAAGAAATGTCTAGGCAAGTTCCCATAATTTTTATGAATTTATTGAAGAATATTTTGAGTTAAAGAAAACAGATCAGGGACAGCCGAGACGTCTCCGGATAGTTTCAGAGACGTCTCTGGCACAAACAGGAAGAACTGGGACACTTGGAGACGTCCCCGGTACCTGGCGAGTCGTCCCCGCACTAGCGGAGTCGACTCTCTCAGTAGCGGAGTCGACTCTCTCAGTGGCGGCAGAAAGGCAATTTTCAAGAGATATGCGCGAGACGTCCCCACTGTACGCGGAGTCGTCCCCGCAAGTAAAAAGGAGACTTCCCGAGTCGTCCCCAAGATAGCGGAGACGGCTCTCTCAGGGTTTTCCAGAGAATGGTTTTTTTCGGTGATAAGGAAGCGGAGTCGACCCTGAGACAGCGGAGTCGTCCCCATGCATAAAGTGCAGACAACCCGAGACGTCCCCTGAAGGAGCGGAGTCGACTCTCTCAGGGAATTCCAGAGGACATGTTTTTCAGAGATAAAGAAGCGGAGTCGTCTCCAAAGCAGCGGAGTCGTCCCTATTCAAAAAGTACAAACAAGCCGAGACGTCTCCTTAAAGTGCCGAGTCGACCCCAGACAACGTAAAAAGTGAAATCTTGTAGCCGAGACGTCTCTCGTTGAAGCGGAGACGTCCCCGGAGCGCCTGGGACGCGACTGACAGCTTTTCAGGTTTGGTTTGAATTTCAAATCCTTTTTACTTTGTCTTTAACGGCTATATTTGCTTTTTGGGCTATAAAAGGGACCTCTTAAGTGCTTCTCAACAACTCTTCACCAACCCAAAAGCTAGATCATTCAAGAGAGAAGTAAGAAAGAAAAGTTCAAGGGAGTGAGTGCATTCAAGTGAAGAAATCAAGTGTTTTCAAGCTTTCCAAGTGATTTCAAGCTCAACCACTCTCGTGCACTTGGGATTCAAAGCTCACACTCAATCCTACGCGCTCCACATCGGAAGAATCAATATCTCCCACGCTTCCAACGGCAAAACGATTCTTCCGGGTTCAATTGTTCATAATTGTTATATTTGCTTTTTAGAGCTTTTATTTTCTTTTGTAAACTCTTTCATTGTGGTGCTTGTTCCAGTCAAGGGACTTGGAACAAGGGAAAGGCGTCCCAAGCCTAAGTGAAATTGGGGGTTTTAGGGTTTGTTGTGAGCCCGGTGTAAAACAACGAGTTGGGTAGTGCACTCGCAAAACTACCGTACTGTAATCGTGGATTATAGTGGAAATTCCCAAAGGTGATTTGGGGAGTGGATGTAGGAGCAGTGGAAGCTCCGAACCACTATAAAACCTTGTGTTTGCGATTGACCTTTCTCATTCCTCCTTCTTTACTTTAGTGCATATATTCGTGTGTTTTATTTTTAATTAGTCAAAAGTTTTTAAAACACCCAATTCACCCCCCTCTTGGGTGACCATCTCTGGGCAACAGATAGTGGCTGCTCAAGACACATGACGGGTGACAAGGATCAATTCTTCACCCTTGAAGCTAAGAAGGGAGGTGTTGTGACTTTTGGAGACAATAACCAAGGTCACATCATTGGTATAGGTAAAGTACGAATTATTCCTTCAACTTTTATTGATAATGTTCGATATGTTGATGGTCTTAAGCATAATTTATTAAGCATTAGTCAATTATGTGATAGAGGTTATAATGTTATGTTTAAACCATCACTATGCATCATAACAAACCCAAATGACAATAGTTTAGTTTTTAAAGAAATAAGACGTGGAAATGTGTATGTTGTAGACCTTGAGGATCTAGCCAAACACAACCTATGTTTAGTTGTTAATGAAACTAAGGATAATGATGCTAGTTGGTTATGGCACCGTAAGCTAGGTCATGCAAGCATGGACACCATATCTAAACTAGTTAAAAGAGATTCTGTGATAGGTTTGCCAAAATTAAAGTTTGAAAAGAATAAAATATGTGAAGCATGTCAATTTGGCAAACAATCAAGGAACTCCTTTAAATCTATAAATTGTGTCTCTACCTCTAGACCTCTAGAACTGCTACACATGGACCTATTCGGACCAACTAGAACCACAAGTCTAGGTGAAAATAAATATGGTCTAGTTATCGTAGATGATTATTCTAGATATACTTGGGTCATGTTCTTAGGCCATAAGGATCAAGCATTTTCAATTTTCAAGAAATTTCATAAAGAAGTAACAAATGCTAGAGATACTTCAGTAATAGCTATTAGAAGTGACCATGGTACCGAATTTGAAAATCATTTATTTGATGAGTTTTGTAGTAAAAAGGGGATAACACACAATTTTTCTGCACCTAGGACACCACAACAAAATGGAGTTGTGGAGAGGAAAAATAGAACTCTAGAGGAAATGGCTAGAACTATGTTGTGTGAAAGTAACCTCCCTAAGTACTTTTGGGGAGAAGCCGTCAATACTTTTTGTCATATATTAAATAGAGTTTTATTGAGACCTATTATAAAGAAAACACCTTATGAACTTTGGAAAAACAGAAAACCAAAGGTAAATTATTTTCATGTCTTTGGATGTAGGTGTTTTGTTCATAATAATGGGAAAGATAATCTAGAAAATTTTGACTCTAAATCTGATGAGGGTATATTCTTGGGGTACTCCACAACTAGTAAAGCCTATAGAATCTTTAATAAAAGAACCCTAGTTATAGAAGAATCCATACATGTTGTTTTTGATGATTCTAGTGATATCTCTTCTAGCAAGAGAGTTAATTTTGATGATGATGCTGAAATTCTTGAAGAAAAGATAGATGAGATGACATTACAAGATGATAATCAAAAATTAATTGGAAATGCATCATCAAGCCAAGAGGCTATTATGGATCATGGGCTGACTAAGGCTTGGAGGTTTGCTCACGGGCATCCTAAGAAATTAATTCTAGATGTTCCATCTCAACCAGTTAGGACTAGAGCATCCCTTAGGAACTTAAATAATCATCTAGCCTTTGTCTCACATTTTGAGCCCAAACACATAGAAGAAGCCGAAAAAGATGTAAATTGGATAAATGCAATGCAAGAAGAATTAAACCAATTTACTAGAAACAAGGTATGGAATCTAGTTGAAAGACCTTCTGAATATTCAATTATCGGTACCAAATGGATTTATAAAAATAAACTTGATGAAAATGGAATTGTAATAAGGAATAAGGCTAGACTAGTAGCAAAGGATTATAATCAAGAAGAAGGTATAGATTTTGATGAAACCTTTGCTCCTGTAGCTAGACTTGAAGCAATTAGACTTTTACTAGCATTTGCATGCTCTAAGGACTTCAAATTATTTCAAATGGATGTAAAAAGTGCATTGTTAAATGGGTATATTAATGAGGAGGTATATGTAGAATGTTGGGAACCCGCCCATGCCGCTGATATTTCAAAAATTAAATAAGGTGGCAGCGGAAGAGGCATGTGCGGGATCGACGTTCATCGCATGAACGTTGTTTCGAGACCTTTCGTAATTAGGTAAGAATTAAAACTTTTAAAACTATTAGGAAGATCAAATCTTCACCTTGCGCGGGTAGATGATCACCGCAAATCTGAATTCGTGGTTTTGGAAGAGGGTTCGCTTGAAGCCGTTCAAACGTCCGGCCTCTACGGGTATCCACACGAAGCAGGATCCGATCCAAGCTCTCTATCTCACCAGGGTGCTAGCTCCCTTGCAGAGATAGCTTTGATGGCTGATGTCCTCTCTTTCAATCAACTCTTGATTGCACTAGAGAGGAGGAAGAAGAAGGATCTTTGAAGAAGAACCAAAGCCTGACTGCAGCCCTTTTATTTTCCTTGCGCTGGAGGAAGAAAGCAAGGATGGAGGAGGGCCGCCAATCACCTTCTTTTTATTCCTTGCTTGCGGCTGAAGATGGAGAAGGAGGAGAAGGAGGCCACGGCTGCAAGGAGAGGGAGAGCTCTTCTACCTAGGGCGCCGGCCTCATGCCTCCTTATAAAGCCATCTAGGGCTCCTACAATCTAGGAGCCCTAGACATATTGCCTAAGAGGGAAGGGGGGCGCCGGCCCCTCTCTTCATGCCGCACACAAGGAGAGGAGGAGGGGCGTGATCCCTCCTTCTTGTGATGCCCTAATCCTCTTCCAAAGAGGATTGGGTGCCTCTCTTATGGTTAAGTCCTAATCTAATTAGGATTGACCATATTGGGTTCAATCTACGCTAGTCCTAATCCAATTAGGACTTGAATGAACCATGACTCAATTGAACTCTTCAATCCTAATCCAATTAGGAGTCATGTTGATTCATTAGATTATTAATTAATTTAGACTTAAGGAATCCTAA
Organism: Phoenix dactylifera; assembly: GCF_051530095.1. Taxonomy (NCBI): domain Eukaryota; kingdom Viridiplantae; phylum Streptophyta; class Magnoliopsida; order Arecales; family Arecaceae; genus Phoenix; species Phoenix dactylifera. Next base: position 28,706,600 of record NC_143190.1, read on the forward strand.
TCCAATTAGGATTTGTTTAATTTTAGTCCTAATCCAATTAGGACTCTATTTGAATCCGTAATCCTAATCCAATTAGGATTTCTAGGAATCCTACTCCAAGTAGGAATCCAATTTTGATTCAAAATTCCTAATCTCATTAGGATAGTAGGAATCCTATTCTAAGTAGGAATTTCAGTCCTACTCCAACTAGGATTCCCAGCCCTAATCCAATTAGGACTCTAGGAATCCTACCCGAAGTAGGATTTGTGTTTAAGTCTAATTAATTAATTTCCTTTGTTCCTTCTTCAACTTCTTATCAATCAAATTGATTACTTGTGATTCCTAATCACAATTTCAACCATCGGATCGGTCAATACTTCTAGTGTGTGTGACCCCATAGGTTCTATTCTGACTGGTAGTGAGATATATTGTGATCTCTATCACTATATCATTGAAAACTCCTTTCAATGGGTTGGAACGATTCCAACTCAACTCATTAGGGTTTATCGATCATCAAGATAATCCCTATGAGTCCCACCATCCACCAGTGACACCTAGCAGCATGTAGTGGCTACCCAGCAAAATGGAATGATGAACCTCTAGGTGCAGTTAACGTGTGATACAGTCCTACTATCGTGGATCGCTACAGGACGGAGGTCATGGACAACTCGTCAAACCCCATTGTCTGTCATACGTCAAGATTTATTCGACTTGAGTTCGATAGTGGAAAACTCTTTTTCCACTTTATATTACTGCCCTGGCCAAGGTCTTAGAATTCAGTCTAACAAATCACATAGGATCACTCCTCTTCTATCAAGGTCGATAGATTCCTTATAGGTGCATACCCTACTCCTACAGTGAACCTACTGCAGCCAATCTACACTGCATGGACCCATATGGCTAGAGACCATATATGTGTGCAGTCAAACTACAATAACCTCACTGTGAGTAGCCGAAGCACCGCAGGTCAAAGGACCAGTCACACTACTGCAACATCAAGCAAGTCACTGACGAGTGGATAGACATCCAAGTGACTTCTTGTCTTGGTCACGCTCAGTACCCTTGTTCTCTAACAAGCACCTGCACTATCACTTCAGTGTCCCTACACTGTGGACTCAAGTCTCGTCCATCCAGAAGGAAAGTGATCTGTGCACTGATCGGATCGATCACCGTCCTCGTGATGATCCTTTGATCAGGAGCATTTAAAAATTAATCACCAATGATACATGGCTCAAATTCTCAACTCTTGAGAATATGTATCATCATCTTATTAATTCTTTGGACGATTCATAGACACATAAACAATATGAATGAAAAGATGCCTTTTATTTATTCAATAATAAATAGTCAAGTACAAAATTATGTCCCTAGAATCAACAATGTGTCAGCCAAATTGGCTTCTAGGGCATACATCTAACAATCTCCCACTTGCACTAAAGCCAATTGGTCATGTATCTTAGGCCCATCTTCTCAAGGTGGGCTTCAGTCTTTTGCTGACTCAGCTGCTTAGTGAACGGGTCTGCCACGTTATCCGCGGAGTCTACTCTCTGCACCTCTACATCATAGTCGCGTATGAAATGGAAGCGCCGCTCTATGTGCTTGGATTTCTGATGAGACCATGGCTCCATAGCTTGTGCTATGGTGCCAATGTTATCGCAGTAAAGTGTTATGGCATCTAATGACATTACACCTAACTCTGCAATTAACTATTAATCAGAAGGTTTTCACTGCACCCTTAGATACGGCTTAACATTCAGCTTCTAAGGTAGAATCTATAATGATCGGTTGTTTGGAACTCTTCCAATTTACTGAACCACAATTGCACATATTCTGATGTAGACTTTCTATCATCAATATGTGTGCATCCTTCTACCTTCAACTCTGATTTTCTCCCAAAGACCAAGAACATGTCCTTAGTTCTTCTCAAGTACTTAAGACTGTTCTTTCACAGCTATCCAGTGCTTTTTGCCTGGATCCGACTGATATCTGCTTGTGACACTCACAGCAAGAGCTATATCAGGTTGTGTACACAGCATGGCATACATGAGGCTTCCCATTGCCGATGCATAGGGAATCTTGCTCATGTGTTGAATCTCTTCAGCACCTCCTCTATGTACATCTTCTGTGAAAGGCCAAGCATTCTTTTAGATCTATCTCTATAGACCTTTATTTCCAAAATATAGGATGCTTCCCCAAGGTCTTTCATGGAGAATTCTTTTTGACAACCAGACCTTGACCGAGGTTAGCATGGGAATATCATTTCCAATCAGGAGAATGTCATCTACGTATAGTACGAGAAAAACGACAGCACTCCCACTAACCTTTTTTGTAAACACATGGTTCCTCTTCGTTTTTGATGAAATCAAACATTTTGATTGCGTCATCAAAACGAGTGTTCCAACTCTGAGATGCTTGCTTTAGTCCATAGATGGACCTTTGCAGCTTGCAGACCTTGTGATCTCCATCACTGGAAGTGAAACCCAAAGGCTGTTCCATATAGATATCTTCATCAAGATATCCATTCAGGAAAGCAGTTTTCACATCCATCTGCCAGATTTCATAATCATGAAATGCTGCAATGGCAAGCAATGTTCGGATGGATTTTAGCATGGCTACAGGTGAAAAGGTCTCCTGATAGTCAATGCCTTCGCGCTGACTATACCCTTTCGCCACAAGCCTTGCCTTATAGGTCTCTACCTCTCCATCCGAACCTATCTTCCTTTTGTAGATCCATTTGCATCCAATAGGTACAATACCTTCTGGTGGATCTACTAAGGTCCAGACTTGGTTGGAATGCATGGAGTCTAACTCTGACTTCATAGCTTCCGGCCATTTCTCGGAATCGATATCAGATATCGCCTCGTTGTAGGTTTTGGGATCCTGTATGTGATCCCTATTTTTCACTAGGAACATTTCCTCGGTATCCTCTGCTAGTATACCTAAGTATCTATCGGGAGGATGGGAGACCCTACTAGATCTACGAGGTGGTTGAGGGACATCGTGTACTGGCTCTTTATGAATGGGTTCTATAGGATCCATGACTCGTTGCTTTTCAGAGACTTTCTCTTCAAGCTCAATTTTCCTCCCACTGCCTCTATCAAGGATAAACTTATTTTCCAAGAAGATGGCATGACGGCTCACAAACACATTGTGATCCTCTGAGATGTAGAAATTGTATCCTAATGACTCTTTAGGATATCCTATAAAACGAGCACTTATGGTCCTAGCCTCTAACTTGTCCGCCTGTAGTCGCTTGACGTGGGCCGGACATCCCCAAATCTTGAGATGACCCAGACTTGGTTTCTTACCATGCCATATCTCATACGGTGTGGTAGGAACGGATTTAGAGGGAACTCTATTCAATAAATAAATCGCTGTGAGTAAGGCATCTCCCCAAAGGAACATAGGTAAATCAGTGAAGCTCATCATGGACCTGACCATATCCAATAGGGTCCGATTCCTCCTCTCTGACACCCCATTGAGTTGAGGTGTACCCGGAGGTGTCCATTGTGAGACTATGCCGTTTTCTTTGAGATAGTCCCGGAATTCCCTACTAAGGTATTCTCCTCCTCGATCTGATCGAAGAGCCTTAAGAGGTTTTCCAGTTTGTTTTTCTACTTCATTCTTGAATTCTTTGAACTTTTCAAAAGACTCAGACTTGTGTCTCATAAGATACACATACCCATACCGTGAGTAATCATCGGTAAAGGTAATGAAGTAAGAATAACGTCCCCTGGCTAGCACATCGAATGGGCCACATACATCTGTATGTACTAGGGCAAGTAATTCAGTGGTCCTCTCCCCATGTCCTACAAAGGGCAGTCTTGCCATTTTTCCTTGAAGACAGGACTCGCAAACTGGATATGACTCGGAAGTCAATGAGCCTAAAAGCCCATCTTTATCCATTTTGTTCATTCTGTCCTCTCCAATATGGCCAAGCCTGAGGTGCCACAAATATCTTTGGTTTATCTCATCTCTGGATCTTTTGGATCCTTTGGCACTCACATCTTGCTCGGTAACATTCACAGATACATCCATATGTAAATGATAGAGACTGTCAATCATGAAACCACGTGCGACTATTTTATTTCTCAAATAAATAGAACAGCAGTCTTTGTCAAATGTAAAAACATGACCTTCCTGTGCTAGACATGAAACAGAAATCAAATTTCTGCTAGCAACAGGTACATAATAGCAGTCTCTAAGTATTAAACTAAATCCAGACGGTAGTCGCAGATGGTAGGTGCCCACAGCCACAGCAGCAACTTTTGCCTCGTTGCCAATCCGAAGGGTTACCGCACCTTCCGCCAGCCTTCTACTTTCCTTTAGACCCTGCATGGTAGTGCACAAATGAGCACTAGAACCAGAATCTATAACCCAACTAGAAGTAGAAGAAACCGTTAGATTAGTTTCAATTATGAGCAAGTCTATACCTTCTGAAGGTATGTCACCTTTCTTGTTCTTCAGGCTCTCGAGGTATGAAGGACAGTTTCTCTTCCAGTGGCCTTCGACATTGCAGTGGAAACATTTTCCTTTGTCGTTAGCCTTTTTCTTTTGAACTTCCTTCTTTGGCTTCTTGTCTTTCTTCTGCTTCTTTGCAGGCTTCTTTTTCTTCCAAGTAGACTTTCTCTTGGAACCAGAAGTCAACTCAGCAGTAAGGACATTGCCCCTTGAACCTTTCAAGGCTCCCTCAGCAGTTACCAACATGTTGATTAGTTCAGTCTTAGTGCATTCAATCTTATTCATGTGGTAGTTTACTATAAACTGACCAAATGAATCAGGAAGTGACTGTAGGATCAAATCCACTTGCAATTCCTTGTGCATGTCCATACAGAGCTTCTCAAGCTCCTCTAGGTCCTTGATCATGGTCAGACCGTGATCATGGACAGACTGCCCTTCGCGCATCTTCGCTTTGAAAAGCCTCTTGGATACTTCAAAACGAGCTGTGCGACTCTGCTCACCATACAACTCTTGCAGGTGTGCCAGTATGTCCCTAGCAGTCTTCATATTTTCATGCTGGCATTGGAGTTCATTAGACATGGATGCCATCATATAGCATTTTACTCTAATGTCATCATCCAACCACTTTTTATGCATTTCACGCTGAACATCAGTAGGACGTGCTGGTAGTGTGGGGATATTTGAATCGAGTATGTAACCTATCTTCTCACAGTCCAAAACTATTTTGAGATTTCTAAGCCAGTCTTTGTAATTGGTTCCGGTCAGTCGGTTGGTCTCAAGAATACGGGTCAAAGGGTTTGAAGCTGACATTGTATCTGCAGAGAGTAAAGATTCTAGTTAGACTTTTGTACTTGATCCTAATCTGTTCTAAGGTCTTTTAGAACAAATGTAACTCCCACTATTTTCTCGAATTCCTCACACTCCTCTGGTAGGAAAACGGAAATCCCACACGACTAGGGTTTCTAGTGGGTACTGCGGTCCCACCGATTTACATGCCACCTCACCTAACAGTTATTGGTGACACATAGATGGATGAGTGTACAACTCTTGTACAATGCTTCTCAAGCATGTTGCAGTGTAACTTGGTCTCTAAGCCATGAAGACCTCACCTAACAGTTATTGGTCCCATTTCTTAGTTAAGTCAAACCCACCGTATAACCGTAGGAATAAAGTCGTCATTGGGTCCTCACCTAACAGTTATTGGTGCCCAACCCCACCTTTACCCTACAACATCTCATGTCTATAGAGAGGTCCAGCCCCCCGATGCAACTTGACCACTGTGTCCAGCCGAGACAAATCAACATCAGAAAGGCCTTAGCAGCTCTACTACAGTGGAAGACCTATTGACTTAATATTGGTTAATCAGGTCTTAGTGTTTGCAACTTGAGCCCTTCATAAGAGGTAATCGAACAATTGGCCAGGTAAGCAGGTGGGAGGCTCCCCTTACTCAGAGAGTAAGGTCCTAATTAAGTAACCACCTTTCATGCTTTCCTAGACACCAATTAGATCAATTAATCTAATATGACTTGCTCATGTCGGTTCACTCTCGACTTGATTGAGGAGTTTTTGATTTAGGTCTCAATTGGGTTTGCTACATCACATGTAAACCTATCTACCCGACTCGCATTTACATCACATGCAAACGGCACATCACAGGCAGTTATAATCGCAGCATCAAATTAAAGCTAAACTTTAACTAGGTGATGATCATGGATTCTAATTAGGTCGTATTACAAGCACATGCACATCAATCGATCAAGTGGTCTTCAACTCTTGAATTGGTTCCAAGCCACCTTGATTCGATCCTTGATCAACTCTTGATCCCATCGCCATCAACCGCTTAGATCACCTTTCATCTCATGCCTTTGCTTCAACTTGATCGTTGATGTACATCACATCACAGAAATACAACCAGATGTAAAATAAAAATAAAAATAATTTACATCTCCTTTTAGGAGGCACGCAGGCCTCTCAAAACATCAAACAAGATGCATGCAAGCATCTGAAAAATTACATGACATCGCAGATCACATCGCAGGTCATTACATTTGATACCAAAAGGGTTTGAATCCTATGATCATCACCGTATGCAACAATTATAATTTTCAGATCTGAAAACTAACTGATTGTATCATGACATAGGTCGCTGATCATGCTAATCATGATTCTAAACTTTGTAATCCCATTAACAATGCATTTAGAATCATCTTTTTATCACATAAAAATCAGCATGCAAAAAATCAGCACCCCTGAAAAATCTGCATGCAGAATTTTTCAGCATGCATGATCATTCAATTTTCAGATCTAATATGCCTTTAGATATTTAATTCTTACCTTAATCTACGAAGCCTAGGCTCTGATACCACTGTTGGGAACCCGCCCATGCCGCTGATATTTCAAAAATTAAATCAGGTGGCAGCGGAAGAGGCATGTGCGGGATCGACGTTCATCGCATGAACGTTGTTTCGAGACCTTTCGTAATTAGGTAAGAATTAAAACTTTTAAAACTATTAGGAAGATCAAATCTTCACCTTGCGCGGGTAGATGATCACCGCAAATCTGAATTCGTGGTTTTGGAAGAGGGTTCGCTTGAAGCCGTTCAAACGTCCGGCCTCTACGGGTATCCACACGAAGCAGGATCCGATCCAAGCTCTCTATCTCACCGGGGTGCTAGCTCCCTTGCAGAGATAGCTTTGATGGCTGATGTCCTCTCTTTCAATCAACTCTTGATTGCACTAGAGAGGAGGAAGAAGAAGGATCTTTGAAGAAGAACCAAAGCCTGACTGCAGCCCTTTTATTTTCCTTGCGCTGGAGGAAGAAAGCAAGGATGGAGGAGGGCCGCCAATCACCTTCTTTTTATTCCTTGCTTGCGGCTGAAGATGGAGAAGGAGGAGAAGGAGGCCACGGCTGCAAGGAGAGGGAGAGCTCTTCTACCTAGGGCGCCGGCCTCATGCCTCCTTATAAAGCCATCTAGGGCTCCTACAATCTAGGAGCCCTAGACATATTGCCTAAGAGGGAAGGGGGGCGCCGGCCCCTCTCTTCATGCCGCACACAAGGAGAGGAGGAGGGGCGTGATCCCTCCTTCTTGTGATGCCCTAATCCTCTTCCAAAGAGGATTGGGTGCCTCTCTTATGGTTAAGTCCTAATCTAATTAGGATTGACCATATTGGGTTCAATCTACGCTAGTCCTAATCCAATTAGGACTTGAATGAACCATGACTCAATTGAACTCTTCAATCCTAATCCAATTAGGAGTCATGTTGATTCATTAGATTATTAATTAATTTAGACTTAAGGAATCCTAATCCAATTAGGATTTGTTTAATTTTAGTCCTAATCCAATTAGGACTCTATTTGAATCCGTAATCCTAATCCAATTAGGATTTCTAGGAATCCTACTCCAAGTAGGAATCCAATTTTGATTCAAAATTCCTAATCTCATTAGGATTGTAGGAATCCTATTCTAAGTAGGAATTTCAGTCCTACTCCAACTAGGATTCCCAGCCCTAATCCAATTAGGACTCTAGGAATCCTACCCGAAGTAGGATTTGTGTTTAAGTCTAATTAATTAATTTCCTTTGTTCCTTCTTCAACTTCTTATCAATCAAATTGATTACTTGTGATTCCTAATCACAATTTCAACCATCGGATCGGTCAATACTTCTAGTGTGTGTGACCCCATAGGTTCTATTCTGACTGGTAGTGAGATATATTGTGATCTCTATCACTATATCATTGAAAACTCCTTTCAATGGGTTGGAACGATTCCAACTCAACTCATTAGGGTTTATCGATCATCAAGATAATCCCTATGAGTCCCACCATCCACCAGTGACACCTAGCAGCATGTAGTGGCTACCCAGCAGAATGGAATGATGAACCTCTAGGTGCAGTTAACGTGTGATACAGTCCTACTATCGTGGATCCCTACAGGACGGAGGTCATGGACAACTCGTCAAACCCCATCGTCTGTCATACGTCAAGATTTATTCGACTTGAGTTCGATAGTGGAAAACTTTTTTTCCAGTTTATATTACTGCCCTGGCCAAGGTCTTAGAACTCAGTCTAACAAATCACATAGGATCACTCCTCTTCTATCAAGGTCGATAGATTCTTTATAGGTGCATACCCTACTCCTACAGTGAACCTACTGCAGCCAATCTACACTGCATGGACCCATATGGCTAGAGACCATGTATGTGTGCAGTCAAACTACAATAACCTCACTGTGAGTAGCCGAAGCACCGCAGGTCAAAGGACCAGTCACACTACTGCAACATCAAGCAAGTCACTGACGAGTGGATAGACATCCAAGTGACTTCTTGTCTTGGTCACGCTCAGTACCTTTGTTCTCTAACAAGCACCTGCACTATCACTTCAGTGTCCCTACACTGTGGACTCAAGTCTCGTCCATCCAGAAGGAAAGTGATCTGTGCACTGATCGGATCGATCACCGTCCTCGTGATGATCCTTTGATCAGGAGCATTTAGAAATTAATCACCAATGATACATGGCTCAAATTCTCAACTCTTGAGAATATGTATCATCATCTTATTAATTCTTTGGACGATTCATAGACACATAAACAATATGAATGAAAAGATGCCTTTTATTTATTCAATAATAAATAGTCAAGTACAAAATTATGTCCCTAGAATCAACAATGTGTCAGCCAAATTGGCTTCTAGGGCATACATCTAACATAGAACAATCTTCTGGTTTTGAAAATCATCAATACCCTAATCATGTATATAAATTGAGCAAAGCACTTTATGGTTTGAAACAAGCACCTAGAGCATGGTATGAAAGACTTAGCAAATTTCTACTAGATCATGAATTCTCTAGGGGAAATGTAGATACAACACTATTTTTGAAAAAGAAAAACAAAGATATGTTATTAGTGCAGATTTACGTTGATGATATTATTTTCGGTGCTACTAACAATCGTCTCTGCGAAGAATTTGCTAACTTGATGCAGAGTGAGTTTGAAATGAGCATGATGGGAGAGCTGAACTATTTCCTCGGGCTTCAAATCAAACAATCTGAAGAATGCATCTTCATCAATCAAGCTAAATACATCAAGGAAATGCTTAAGAAGTTTGATATGGAGGGGAACAAGTCAATCAGCACCCCCATGAGCTCATCATGCAAACTAGACCAAGATGAATCAGGTAAATCTGTAGATCAGAAACTATATAGAGGTATGATAGGATCTTTATTGTATCTTACTGCAAGTAGACCTGATATCATGTTTAGTGTTTGCATGTGTGCTAGATATCAGTCTAATCCTAAGAAATCTCATCTAATTGCAATCAAGAGAATTTTTAAATACCTAATAGGAACAAAGAATATAGGGTTATGGTATTCTAAAGAATCTAGCCTGAACTTAATAGGATACACAGATTCAGACTTTGCCGGATGTAAACTTGATAGAAAAAGCACCAGCGGGTCATGTCAATTCCTAGGAGAAAACTTAATTTCATGGTTTAGCAAGAAACAAAACTCGATTGCATTATCTACTGCTGAAGCTGAATATGTTGCAGCCGGGAGTTGTTGTGCTCAAATCATGTGGATCAAACAACAATTGGAAGATTATGGCATTAAACAAGATAAAATTCCCATTAATTGTGATAATACAAGTGCCATTAATCTAACTAAAAATCCAATTCAGCATTCAAGAACTAAACATATTGAGATAAGACATCACTTCATAAGAGATCATGTACTGAATAGTGATGTGACACTTCAATTTGTTTGCACTGATGATCAATTAGCTGATATTTTTACAAAACCCCTAAGTGAAGAGAGATTTAGTGTGCTTAGGAGGGGATTAGGAGTGATTGATCCATCCTAGTGGTATTTTCCACTAGTTCATTGATTTTGATGATAAGATTGTGGTTAGTATAGAGCTTCTTTTCAATAATCATCAAATCAGATCATAACTTAGTGATTTTCCCTCATTCGGCACGAACATAGCATGATTTTAGGTGCGTGCCAGAGTTCGAGACGACTCGAGTAAGTTTCAGAGTCGGCTCGTAAGGGGGAGTCGACTCGCACATTTACGGGAGTCGACTCGAGATCGATGGCAGTAGAGGGGGAGTCGACTCGCATACAGTCGGAAGTCGACTCGAGGTCAATAGGCGCATAAGGAGAGTCGACTCGCGCATATTTTAGAGTCGACTCGAGGTCGAGTCGACTCGCGACTCAGTGGAGTCGACTCGCAGTCGGGATCCGATTTTTTAACCCTAACTTCATCGTTTACTCAATACTTCTATTCACCGCCTCCACTGTTCACAAGCCCTAGAGCCAACTCCTAGAGCGTCTCCGACCGACCTTAAGGTTTTTCCCGTCCATCTTCCTCGCTTCTTTAGGTTTCTTCCTCTTCCCTAGGTCAAAATGCCTCGTAAAGCCGTTGTCCGGAAGAGACCCCAACCCGCGACCGGTGCCGAGCGGCGTTCCAAGGCTCGGAACGATTCCGCGAGGCCACAACCTCCGGCTCGTTCCCCGCCGAGGGAGGTTCCCTCGAGGCCGTGCGCCGGGAAGGCGGTCTCCACCGGGAGATACGTCGATTTCGACTATTTCTCCCGGGAGGGCTTTACTATAGGAGAGAGACTGCGGGCCCAGGGCTTAGAGTATTTTTGTTCCCTAGATCTCCCCACATACCCTGGCCTAGTTAGGAAGTTCTACGGTACTGTACATAGGGGCGATGGGGGTATCGAGCGCATGGTAGCCGGTGTCCCATTGTTCATTTCGGAGGATATCATTGCTCAGGTCCTCCATCTTCCACAAGTAGGGGTGGCTTCCACACACCCCGAGGATAGGACTGAGGCCCTTACGGCCATTCTAGGACATCCACCTCAGTCCCCCTTAGATGAGGTGTCCGCTAGCTCACTTTCAGTTGAGATGCGGCTCCTCTTGAGTATCATCTCTAGGTCCCTCTTTCCAAAGACTGGCCGCTTCGATTTTGTATCTGAGAGAGACCTAGCTCTTATGTTCTACATCCTCCAGGACACCCCAATCAACTTTCCCAAGATGATGTATAGATATCTATGTGAGCCACTAGATAGACCTAGGCTCACCCTCCCCTATGGCATGATGTTCACTCTTCTGTTTAGGGAGGCCGAGATTTCCATTCCTGAGGGGGAACCCTCTCGCGCATTGCGATGGACAGATCGCATGCGTCCGGGAACCCTACACAGGATGGGGTTTCGGAAGGTCGAGGGAACCTGGGTTAGGAAATCATCCACCTCCACACATACCACCAGACATTCCCCCAGTCCTGACCCAGACTCAGACTATCCTACCTTTCCCTCCACTTCTGCTCCCACCACCTCAGCCGGACCCTCCTCCTCAGCTCCACCTACTCAGCCCATGGAGGTCCGGATCGCTCCTGAGCAGCTCCGGGAGTTGCGGCAGGAGATAGTTAGAGATATCCGGGACGACCTACTTAGGGAGCTCCGGGGTTCAGTGCCTGCTCCTTCTCCTGCACCTTCTTCAGCGTTGGTCCCTTCCCTGTCCGCCGTGGCTGAGATGACGGCCCATGTGCGGGAAGAGATCGACAATGTAAGGTTCCTGATCCAAGCCCAGTTCCACAGCATGAGCGAAGTCACGAGCACTACTCGGAAGATGCGCGATAACGTCCGACAGGATATGGGCACCACTACCCAGGGGGCAGAGCGCTTGGCGAATGTACTGATCGCCAAGTTGGACACACTACAGGAGACCCTGACCGAGCTCTCCACCACACACAGCAGGGCCACTTCGGCCATTATCTCCCAGCTTGGGAATGTCACAGACGGGGTCACTCTCCTCATGGAACAGAACAGATTGAGAGGAGGAGCCACATTCTCGAGAGGAGGAGCCACATCCTCGAGGAGACCCTAGCTGCTTTTGTTTTATTTTGACATGTATCTTTTGCTTTACTTATTGTATTCACAAATGTATTTATATATACATCAATACAATGAGTAGACATATTCATTTCAATACTGTGCCAATTGATCTCTACTTGCTTGTGTGTTCTATTCACTTCCTTTTTGATACGATGACAAAAAGGGGGAGAAATATGTAATAGATATGTAAAAGGAATAAATGAAAATCTGTTGCCCAGATAGACAACCCAAGAGGGGGGGGTGAATTGGGTTTTTAAATTAACTTAGCTAATTAAAACTTTGTGGATGATTAACTAAATACTATAGCCAGTTATTTAATTAAAGCTAAGTGCTGTGAGTAATGTGTGGGGAAGAAGATGAGAGACAATGCACTACAAACACAAAGTTTTATAGTGGTTCGGAGCTAACCCTTGCTCCTACGTCCACTCCCCAAGTCTCACTTGGGAATTTCACTATAACCCCCTTGGATTACAGCCGGTTGTTTTGCAAGCTCACAACCGAACTTGTTGTTTTACGAGCTCACAACGAACTCGGTCGGTTTTCCCAGGCTCACCGACTAGAACCAACCCCGATTGTTTTTCCGGGCTCACAATCAAACCCTTACACTCGTTGGTTTTAAACCGGCTCACCAACCAACCTTAATCCCCTTGATTCAATCCTCCGATTGAATCAAGTAAATACACGAGATAGAAGAAAACAGAAAAATAGCTTCTCAAAAAGCAGATTTAAAACAATATAATCGTAAAGGAGTTAGAAGCCCTCAAACGCTTTTAAGATGGTGAAGAGGTGTGGCTTCTGGAACTCCGGTCTCCTCTTGAAAGAGTGATCGACTTGAAAGCAGGAGGAGGAAGCTTTGAATGCTGGGAAGATGTTGGTGGAGCAGTAAATGCAGATCTTCCCTTTTTCTCGTTGAAGAGCACTTAAAGAGCTTGAAGACTTGAATGTTAGGAGTGGAATGTGTGTTCTCTACCTTGCTACAGTCTTCTGTGGCTATTTAAGCCAACCCCCACGGAAACTAGCCGTTACTCTGCTTTTTCTGGCCGTTCTGCACACTCTGCGCAGCCTGACAATGTGACCGTTGGTGGGTTGGAGTCGACTCGCGCGATCAGGAGTCGACTCGGCTGTAGCAGGAGTCGACTCGAGCTTTTCCGGAGTCGACTCGGCAACTGTTTCCAGTTTGAATTAAAGTTGCCGTCTTGACTGGGAGTCGACTCGTCTTGACCCGGAGTCGACTCGCCAACTTCTGGCGCTGACCTGGCAATTTTGGAGTCGGCTCATCCTCTGTAGTCCGTGGATCCAAATTTGAATTTTGTCCACTCGAGTCGACTCGACTGTCCTGGGAGTCGACTCGAATCTCAGAGCCCGAACTCCCGATTCTCTGTCTTTTGGCTCATCCAGTCTTGGAGTCGACTCGAACTTCCTTGGAGTCGACTCGGCTCTCAGTTTCCGAAAGTTGGTCTTCTGCCTTTTGACGTGAAGCTTGTCTTGGAGTCGACTCGAGCTGTCTGGGAGTCGACTCGAATCTCAGAGGCAGTAACATGGTCTTCTGTCTGTCGATGGTCGCACAGTCTCGGAGTCGACTCGCGTACTGCGGGAGTCGACTCGAATCTCAGAGTCCATAAAACGCTCTCTGACTTTTTCTTTGTGTACCGCTGGGAGTCGACTCGCGTTCCACTGGAGTCGACTCGAATCTCAGAGTCCATAAAACGCTCTCTGACTTTTTCTGTGTGTACCGCTGGGAGTCGACTCGCGTTCCACTGGAGTCGACTCGAATCTCAGACCTGAAAAACTGCTCTTCTGTCCTTCTGTCTGTTTTCAGTCGGAGTCGACTCGTACTGATCAGGAGTCGACTCGAGCTCGTGCCAGTGACCTTGATACGCTTGGAGTCGACTCGTGAAACTCGGGAGTCGACTCGTATCTCAGACATTGGTTCATGCAGACTTCTTAACTTATCCAAAATGCTATGAACCAAGTCTAGAGACACTTGGACAGGATTTTCACTGAAACACTCAATTGAATTCATTAGTAATCACAAGATATACTCCAATGCTTTGAGCTCATCAAAATCAAACGGGGTTTTAATCGATCACTCCACAATCTCCCCCTTTTTGATGATGACAAAACTTTGAGTATATGTAAAATGAGTTGCTCAGTAAATAATGAAATAAACTCCATAAATGAATTCAAATGTCTGATAATTTAATTTATCCAAGTTTGAAAGGAGTGAAACATTAAATTTCGGAGTTAAAGTTCCCCCTTTCATTTGGAATTATATAAGCCTTCATATTCTGCAATCAATTGTTTGGCTTATATGACATTAATGATTTAGCTTGATTAAAATTCAGATTCTCCCCCTCAACATATGCATTCAACTATGTTTTGATTTTCTGAATTTCCTTTTAATGCTTTGAAATTTTTGAACTAAAATTTTTGTTTTTAGAGGAAAAATCTGTCAATTTGTTCTTGAGTAGGATTCAGCTAATCTCCGAATATCCCTTGAATAGATTCTGGAGATTACTCCATTAGGAGCCCCAAAAGAGAGATAATGAGCCTCGAGGTACCGAATCCACTTAGAACAAATTTATGTGTGTTTTTAAGAGTTTATCGTTTTATTTATTTCCATTGATTTCTTTTACATATTTTTTAATATTTCTCCCCTTTTACATATTTTATACTTACACATTTCTCCCCCTTTTTGTCATCATACCAAAAAGGAGGTAATCACACACAATCAATGGCACAAATGGCACAGTCAATCATCAAATGGCACAGAAATGAAGATAAGATGTCTACTCATTGTATTGATATGAAGGTGAATACATTTGAGCATACAATAGGTAAAGCAAGAACAATACAAAAGAAGACAAAACACAACTCAAAATCATCTATGACCTCCTCGAGGATGTGGCTCCCCCTCTCGAGGATACATCTCCTCCTCTGGAGGATGTGGCTCTCCCTCTCGAGGATACATCTCCTCCTCTGGAGGATGTAGCTCCTCCTCTCGAGGATGTGACTCCTCCTCTCAATCGGCTCTGCTCCATGAGGAGGACGACTGCCTCTGTAACATGGCCCAGCTGCGTGATAATAGACGTGGTGGCTCTGCTATGTGTAGTGGAGAGCTCAGTCACCGACGTCTGAAGCCCAGTCACCGAGGTCTGAAGTGCGTCCAGCTTGTCGATGAGCACATTCGACAAGCGCTCGGCCCCCTCGGTGGTGGTGTGCATGTCACGGCGGATGTCATCCCGCATCCTCCTCGTGGTGCTCGTGACCTCGCTCATGCTGTGGAACTAGGCCTGCACCAGGGTCCTGATGTTGTAGATCTCCTGCCGCACCTCAGCCGTCATGTCTGTCACGGCTGTCAAGGATGGGACCAATGCTGAGGATGGAGTGGGTGCAGGAGTGGGAGCTGGCACGGAACCTCGGAGCTCCCGGAGCAGCTCGTCCCTCAAATCTCGGACGATCTCCTGCCGCAGCTCCCGGAGCTGCTCTGGATCAATACGGACCTCCATAGATGGTGGAGCTGAGGAGGAAGGTCCGGCAGAGGTGGTAGGAGCAGGAGGAGTGGATGGAAGGTCTGGATGGTCTGGGAACTCTGGGTAGTCAGAATCTGGCTCAGGACTGGGTGATGGTCTGGTGGTCTGAGCGGTGAGAGTGGACTTCCTAACCCAGATCCCTTCTCTCTTCCGAAATCCCATCCTGTGCATGGTCCCCGTACCCAAGCGATCAGTCCATCGCAAGGCACGAGAGGGTTCCTTCTCAGGAATGGAAATTTCGTACTGCCTAAAGAGAAGAGTGAATATCATTCCGTATGGGAGGGAGAGCCTAGGTCTATCCAGGGGCTCACACATATACCTATAAATGAGCTTGGGGAAGTTGACCGGGGTGTCCTGAAGAATGTAAGACATAATAGCTAGGTCCCTCTCATTCACAAAATCAAATCTCCCTGTCTTAGGAAAGATGGACCTGGACAAAATGCTCAAAAGGATTCTCACTTCAATAGGAAGTGAGCTAGCAGATACCTCATCTAGGGGAGACTGAGGTGGATGCCCTAAGACGATCGTAAGGGCCTCAAATCTATCCTCAGGATGTGCAGGAGCCACCCCTACTAATGGAAGGTGGAGGATATGGGCAATGAGGTCCTCTGTGACACGCAATGGGACACCTAATACCGTGCCCTCAATACCTCCATCTCCCCGATGGACGGTACTGTAGAACTCTTGAACTAGGCCAGGATAGGTGGGAAGGTCCAAGGTGAGGAAGTACTCTAGACCCTGGGCTCTAAGCCTATCGCCTATGGTGAATCCTTCCCGGGAGAGATAGTCGAAAGTGACATACCTCCCGGAGGTGACGGCCTTCCCGGCCAACGGCCTAACATGAACCACCCTAGGCGGGGAACGGTCCGGAGGAGGTTGCCTCGCGGGATCGTGCCGCGCCTTGGAGCGCCGCTCGGGACCGGCTACGGGACGGGACCTCTTTCTAACAACTCCCTTGCGAGGCATCTTGACCTAAACGAGATGAAAACCTAGAGAACGAAGAAGGATCGATAGAGGAAGCTCGGGACTGACCTGAAAAGACCTAGAAACGGACGGAAACTCAATGTCCGGCGAAGAATCGACGGGAAAAGAGCTTGGAGACGATCGAGGATGACCTAGGAGTCGGCTCTAGGGCTTTGTGAACAGTGGCGGCTTGAGAAAAAGTGTTTGCGAAACGACAAACCTAGGGTTAAAAAGTCGGATCCCGACTGCGAGTCGACTCCCCTGAGTCGCGAGTCGACTCGACCTCGAGTCGACTCCAGAAAATGCGCGAGTCGACTCCCCCTTAGGAGCCGGCTCTGAAACTTACTCGAGTCGTCTCTAACCTTGGCACGCACTTAAAAATCATGCTATAACCGTGCCAAATGAGGGAAAATCACCTAGTTGGGATCTGATTTGATGATCATTGAATAGAAACTCTATTTTAACCTCATTTTAACCATCAAAATCAATTAATCTAGTGGAAACTCCCACTAGGATGGGTCAATCACTCCTAATCCCCTCCTAAGTACACTGAACCTCTCTTCACTTAGGGGTTTTGTGAAAATATCTGCTAATTGATTATCAGTACAAACAAATTGGAGAGTCACATCACCATTCAATACATGATCTCTTATGAAGTGATGTCTTATCTCAATGTGTTTAGTTCTTGAGTGTTGAATTGGATTTTTAGTTAGGTTTATGGCACTTGTATTATCACAATTAATGGGGATTTTATCTTGTTTAATGCCATAATCTTCTAATTGTTGTTTAATCCACAAGATTTGAGCACAACAACTCCCGGCTGCAACATATTCAGCTTCTGCAGTGGATAATGCAACCGAGTTTTGTTTCTTGCTAAACCATGAGATTAGGTTTTCTCCTAGAAATTGACAAGACCCGCTGGTACTTTTTCTATCAAGCTTACATCCAGCGAAGTCTGAATCTGTGTACCCTATTAAGTTTAGGCTAGATTCTTTAGAGTACCACAGCCCTATGTTCTTAGTTCCTATTAAGTATTTAAAGATTTTCTTAACTGCAGCTAGGTGTGATTCTTTAGGATTAGCCTGATATCTAACACACATGCACACACTAAACATAATATCAGGCCTACTTGCAGTAAGATACAGTAAAGAACCTATCATACCTCTATAAAGTTTTTGATCTACAGATTTACCTGATTCATCTTGGTCTAACTTACATGATGAGCTCATGGGGGTGCTGATTGACTTGTTTCCCTCCATATCAAACTTCTTGAGCATCTCCTTGATATATTTGGCTTGATTGATGAAGATGCCTCCTTCAGATTGTTTGATTTGAAGCCCGAGGAAGTAGTTCAGCTCTCCCATCATGCTCATCTCAAACTCACTCTGCATCAAATCAGCAAATTCCTCGCAGAGGCGATTGTTAGTAGCACCGAAAATGATATCATCAACATAAATCTGTACTAATAACATATCCTTATTTTTCTTTTTCAGAAATAATGTTGTATCTACATTTCCCCTAGAGAATTCATGTTCTAATAGAAATTTACTAAGTCTCTCATACCATGCTCTAGGTGCTTGTTTTAGTCCATAAAGTGCTTTGTTCAGTTTATACACATGATTGGGGTATTGATGATTTTCAAAACCAGGAGGTTGTTCCACATATACCTCCTCATTAATAAACCCATTTAGAAAAGCACTTTTTACATCCATTTGATATAGCTTGAAGTCCTTAGAGCATGCATATGCTAATAATAGTCTAATAGCCTCAAGTCTAGCTACGGGAGCAAAGGTTTCATCAAAGTCTATACCTTCTTCTTGATTATAACCCTTTGCTACTAGTCTAGCCTTATTCCTTATAATAATTCCATTTTCATCTAGCTTATTTTTATATATCCATTTTGTACCTATAATTGGATATTCAGAAGGTCTCTCTACTAGATCCCACACTTTGTTTCTAGTAAATTGGTTTAGTTCTTCTTGCATTGCATTTATCCAATTTACATCATTTTCGGCTTCTTCTATATGTTTGGGCTCAAAGTGTGAAACAAAAGCTAGATGGTTATTCAAATTTCTAAGGGATGCTCTAGTCCTAACGGGTTGGGATGGATCATCTAGAATTAGTTCCTTAGGATGCCCATGAGCATACCTCCAAGCTTTAGTTAGCCCATGATCCACTATAGGCTCTTGGTTTGATGATTCTCCTTCAATCAACTTTTGATTATCATCTTGTAATCCCATCTCATCTATCTTTTCTTCAAGTATTTCAATATCATCATCAAAATTAACCTTCTTACTAGATGAGATGTCACTAGAGTCATCAAAAACAACATGTATAGATTCTTCTATAACTAGGGTTCTTTTATTAAAGATTCTATAGGCTTTACTAGTTGTAGAATAATCTAGGAATATTTCTTCATCAGATTTTGGATCAAATTTCCCTAGATTATCTTTCCCATTATTATGTACAAAACACCTACATCCGAAAACATGAAAATAGTTAACCTTTGGTTTTCTGTTTTTCCACAGTTCATATAGTGTTTTCTTTATGATGGGTCTTAATAGAACTCTATTTAATACATGGCAAGAAGTATTAATGGCTTCTCCCCAAAAGTACTTAGGGAGGTTACTTTCACATAACATCGTTCTAGCCATTTCCTCTAGGGTTCTATTTTTCCTTTCCACAACTCTATTTTGTTGTGGTGTCCTAGGTGCTGAGAAATTATGGGTTATCCCCTTTTTACTACAAAATTCATCAAATAATTGATTTTCGAATTCGGTACCATGGTCACTTCTAATAGCTATAACTGAGGACTCTCTAGCATTTGTTACTTCCTTATGGAACTTCTTAAACATAGAAAATGCTTGATCCTTATGCGCTAGAAACATGACCCATGTGTACCTAGAGTAATCATCTACTATAACTAGACCATATTTATTTCCACCTAGGCTTGTTGTTCTAGTTGGACCAAATAGGTCCATGTGTAGTAATTCTAGAGGCCTAGAAGTAGAGACACATTTTATGGATTTAAAAGAGTTTCTAGATTGTTTGCCAAATTGACATGCTTCACATATTTTGTTCTTTTCAAATTTTAATTTTGGCAAACCTATCACAGAGTCTCTTTTAACTAGTTTAGTTATTGTGTCCATGCTTGCATGACCTAACTTACGGTGCCATAACCAACTAGCATCATTTTCTTTAGTTTCATTAACAACTAAATATTGGTTATGTTTTGTAAGGTCTTCTAGATCTACCACATATACATTTCCACGTCTCATCCCTTTAAAAACTAAACTATTATCATTAGGATTTGTTATAATACATAGTGATGGTTTAAACATAACATCATATCCTTTATCACATAATTGACTAATACTTAACAAGTTATGCTTAAGACCATCAACATATCTAACATTATCTATAAAGGTAGAAGGGGTGATTTGAACTTTACCAATACCAATGATGTGACCTTGGTTGTTGTCTCCAAAAGTCACAGCACCTCCCTTCTTAGCTTCAAGGGTGAAAAATTGATCTTTATCACCCGTCATGTGCCATGAACAGCCACTATCCAAATACCAGCAGTTTTTGTTGACCTTGGCTGCAAGACACTCCTACACAAGCAAATCATGTCATCTTAGGTACCCAAGTTTTCTTGGGTCCTTCATGGTTAGTCAAGTTGGTTCCTTTTGGAACCCATACCCTTTTATTTTTTCTTTTAGTTTTACTTTTCCTAAAATTACATGCATTTGCTTTATGTCCTACTATTCCACAACAAAAGCAAGTTATTTTCTTAATTTTAGTTTCCCCAGCTTTAACAAAGAAGTTACTAAGAAGTTTTTGCTTATTCCTTGGTTTATACCCTAAACCCGCTTTATTAAATATGGCTCATTGATTATTAAGTATCATGTTTAACTTTTCAGAACTATATGTGAATTTTTCAACTAAGGGTTTGTATTTGTTTAGTTCTTTAGTTAATGTCTGATTTTCGGTTTTTAGATCATTTAGCTCTTTAGTTAGATCCTTGTTTAAGACTTGTTTATGGTTTTTGAGATCTGAAAATTCCTTTGTTAGTTTCTCAATATCTTTCGTTAAGGTGTTAGTCTTCTTAATTAGGAGTTGGTTGCTTGTCTTAAGTTCTAGATTTTCTTTGGTGAGATTATCTTTATCCTTAATTAATGAATCATGCTTATGAATATAACTTTGGTTAGTTACCTTTAGTTCTCTGTTTTTAACATTTATATTCTTATACTCAATCATTAATTCATTGAACGCATCATAAAGTTCATCAAATGTAAAATCAAAATGCGTATCGGAAATTACCTCATTTTCGTTGGCCATGAAACAGAAATTGGCCTTCTCTTCTTGTTCTTCATCCGATGATGAAGATGATGCGTCGGAGTCCGATAGGGTGGTGACAAGTGCCTTCTTCTTCTTGTACTTACTCTCCTTCTTCAGTAAGGGGCACTCTGCTCTTATGTGTCCCGGCTTCTTGCACTCGTAACACCCAATCCCCTCATTTTCCCTTTCCTTACCTTTGTCTCTGCGGTAGGAATTTGAGGGACCTCTCCTTTGATGATACGTCTTCTTGTGGTTGATAAACTTCTTGAACTTGCGCACAAGAAGTGCCTCACCACCATCTTCCTCATCTTCTTCCTCTTCACTGCTGCTGCTGCAAGACAGGTCCTTGTTAGAAGAAGTAGATTTTAAAGCTATTACCTTTTTCTTATGGGAGGACTCTTCCTCGTTGTGTTGTTTCATGGTAAGCTCATGCGTCATCAGGGATCCAAGGAGCTCTTCAAGTTGAAGCTTGTTCAAGTCTTTAGCTTCTTGGATCGCCGTCACCTTGGCTTCCCACGACCTTGGTAGACACCGAAGGATTTTCCTGACAAGTTCACTGTTAGTATAGTTCTTGCCAAGGCTTTTTAGGCCATTGACAATATCAGTAAACCTAGTGAACATGCTTGTGATTGTTTCATTTGAATCCATTTTAAATAGTTCATATTTATGAACCAAGATGTTTATTTTGGATTCCTTGACTTGATTCGTGCCCTCATGGGTCACTTCAAGTCTGTCCCAAATTTCTTTTGCAGAATTACAAGTTGAAACTCTATTGAATTCATTACGGTCTAAGGCACAATAAAACACATTCATTGCTTTAGAGTTTAGTTGTGCCTTTCTCATGTCATGTTCATCCCAATCCGTTTCTAGTTTGGGTACCTTAACACCCTCTACATATGTGGATGGGATGTATGGGCCATTCACTACAATGGTCCACATCTCATAGTCTTGAGCTTGGATGAATATTCTCATCCTAGCCTTCCAGTATGAGTAGTCGGATCCATTGAAGAAAGGAGGTCTTTGGGTGGACTGACCCTCAATGTGAGAAGATCCAAATAGGGTTGTCATTTTGATCTTTTAACTCTTGAGTGGAAGAGTTTTTGGCTCTGATACCACTTGTTGCCCAGATAGACAACCCAAGAGGGGGGGTGAATTGGGTTTTTAAATTAACTTAGCTAATTAAAACTTTGTGGATGATTAACTAAATACTATAGGCAGTTATTTAATTAAAGCTAAGTGCTGTGAGTAATGTGTGGGGAAGAAGATGAGAGACAATGCACTACAAACACAAAGTTTTATAGTGGTTCGGAGCTAACCCTTGCTCCTACGTCCACTCCCCAAGTCTCACTTGGAAATTTCACTATAACCCCCTTGGATTACAACCGGTTGTTTTGCAAGCTCACAACCGAACTTGTTGTTTTACGAGCTCACAACGAACTCGGTCGGTTTTTCCAGGCTCACCGACTAGAACCAACTCCGATTGTTTTCCCGGGCTCACAATCAAACCCTTACACTCGTTGGTTTTAAACCGGCTCACCAACCAACCTTAATCCCCTTGATTCAATCCTCCGATTGAATCAAGTAAATACACGAGATAGAAGAAAACAGAAAAATAGCTTCTCAAAAAGCAGATTTAAAACAATATAATCGTAAAGGAGTTAGAAGCCCTCAAACGCTTTTAAGATGGTGAAGAGGTGTGGCTTCTGGAACTCCGGTCTCCTCTTGAAAGAGTGATCGACTTGAAAGCAGGAGGAGGAAGCTTTGAATGCTGGGAAGATGTTGGTGGAGCAGTAAATGCAGATCTTCCCTTTTTCTCGTTGAAGAGCACTTAGAGAGCTTGAAGACTTGAATGCTAGGAGTGGAATGTGTGTTCTCTACCTTGCTACAGTCTTCTGTGGCTATTTAAGCCAACCCCCACGGAAACTAGCCGTTACTCTGCTTTTTCTGGCCGTTCTGCACACTCTGCGCAGCCTGACAATGTGACCGTTGGTGGGTTGGAGTCGACTCGCGCGATCAGGAGTCGACTCGGCTGTAGCAGGAGTCGACTCGAGCTTTTCCGGAGTCGACTCGGCAACTGTTCCCAGTTTGAATTAAAGTTGCCGTCTTGACTGGGAGTCGACTCGTCTTGACCCGGAGTCGACTCGCCAACTTCTGGCGCTGACCTGGCAATTTTGGAGTCGGCTCATCCTCTGTAGTCCGTGGATCCAAATTTGAATTTTGTCCACTCGAGTCGACTCGACTGTCCTGGGAGTCGACTCGAATCTCAGAGCCCGAACTCCCGATTCTCTGTCTTTTGGCTCATCCAGTCTTGGAGTCGACTCGAACTTCCTTGGAGTCGACTCGGCTCTCAGTTTCCGAAAGTTGGTCTTCTGCCTTTTGACGTGAAGCTTGTCTTGGAGTCGACTCGAGCTGTCTGGGAGTCGACTCGAATCTCAGAGGCAGTAACATGGTCTTCTGTCTGTCGATGGTCGCACAGTCTCGGAGTCGACTCGCGTACTGCGGGAGTCGACTCGAATCTCAGAGTCCATAAAACGCTCTCTGACTTTTTCTGTGTGTACCGCTGGGAGTCGACTCGCGTTCCACTGGAGTCGACTCGAATCTCAGACCTGAAAAACTGCTCTTCTGTCCTTCTGTCTGTTTTCAGTCGGAGTCGACTCGTACTGATCAGGAGTCGACTCGAGCTCGTGCCAGTGACCTTGATACGCTTGGAGTCGACTCGTGAAACTCGGGAGTCGACTCGTATCTCAGACATTGGTTCATGCAGACTTCTTAACTTATCCAAAATGCTATGAACCAAGTCTAGAGACACTTGGACAGGATTTTCACTGAAACACTCAATTGAATTCATTAGTAATCACAAGATATACTCCAATGCTTTGAGCTCATCAAAATCAAACGGGGTTTTAATCGATCACTCCACAAAATCAATAAAAAAAAACTTTTAAAACACACAATAATTTGTTCTTAGTGGATTTGATACCTCGAGGCTCATTATCTCTCTGTTGGGGCTCCTAATGGAGTAATCTCCAGAATCTATTCAAGGGATATTCGGAGATTAGTTGAATCCTACTCAAGAACAAATTGACAGATTTTCCCTCTAAGAACCATATACTTAAGTTCAAAAACTTCAATGCATTAAAAGGAAATTCAAAGAATCAAAACAAAGTAGAATGCATATGTTGAGGGGGAGAATCTGAATTTTTAAAGCTAAATCATTAAATATATATAAGCCAAACAATTGATTGCATGATATGAAGGCTTATATAATTCCAAATGAAAGGGGGAGCTTTAACTCCAAAATTTATTGTTTCACACCTTTCAAGCTTAGATAAATTAAATAACCAGACACTTGAATTTATTTATAGATCTTATTTCCTTGTTTATTGGGCAATTCACTTTACATATACTCAATATTTTGTCATCATCAAAAAGGGGGAGATTGTGGAGTGATTGATTAAAATCCTATTTGATTTTGATGAGCTCAAAGCATTTGAGTATATCTTTTGTTTACTAATGAATTCAATTGAGTGTTTCAGTAAAAATCTTGTCTAAGTGTTTCTAGATTTGGTTCAAGATATTTTTGATAAGTTAAGAAGTCAGTTTGAGCCAAAGTCTGAGACTCGAGTCGACTCCAGAATAGTACGAGTCGACTCCAAGCGTATCAGAATCCCTGGCACGGGCTCGAGTCGACTCCGGATCATTACGAGTCGACTCCGACTGAGAACAGACAGACGAACAGAAAGACTCAACTCAAAACCTGTCAACGAGTCGACTCCTGAAGTGCGCGAGTCGACTCCAATGCTTACAGAGTCGACTCTGGAGTAGTATGAGTCGACTCCAAGGAGTTACAGACAGAAAAGTCAGAGAGCGATTTTCGACCCTGAGATTCGAGTCGACTCCTGTGGAACGCGAGTCGACTCCGATGGTTGGCAGGTCGACTCCAAAGAAAGCGAGAGTCGACTCTCAGTGGTACACAAGGCAAAAGTCAGAGAGCAGTTTTCGGACTCTGAGATCCGAGTCGACTCCCGCAATGCGCGAGTCGACTCCGAGACAGCGCGACCCCAAAAAGACAGAAGACCGAATTATTGTCTCTGAGAGCCGAGTCGACTCCCAGACAGCTCGAGTCGACTCCAAGGCAGCGCTACATCAAAAAGGCAGAAAGCTGTGTTTCGGAAACTGAGAGCCGAGTCGACTTCGGAACAGTCCGAGTCGACTCCAAGACTGGACGAGCCAAAAGACAGAAGATCGGGAGTTCGGACTCTGAGCGCCGAGTCGACTCCCAGGATTGTCGAGTCGACTCGAGTGGGCCAAGTTGAAAAATTAGCTCCATGGACTTCATGGGATGAGCCGACTCTGAAAATGGCAAGTCAGCTCCAGAAGTTGGCGAGTCGACTCCGGGTTAAGTTGAGTCGACTCCCAGTCGCGGAGGTCACTTTAATTCAAATCCGGAACAGTTGCCGAGCCGACTCCAGAAAAGCATGAGTCGACTCCCTCTACAGCCGAGTCGACTCCAGATCGCGCGAGTCGACTCCGACCCCAACGAACATATTGTCAGGATGTGCAGAGTGTGCAGAACGGGCAGAAAAAGGTGTCTAACGGCTAGTTTCCGTGGGGGATGGCTTAAATAGCCATAGAGGACTGTAGCAAGATAGAGAAGCACTATTCCACTCAAAGAAATCAAGCATCCTATCTCTGCCAACTGGTTTTCAACAGAAAAGAAGGAAGAGCGCCATTAACTCCATCCAGCTACCTCTTCCCAGCATTTAAAGAAGTCTCCTCCTGCCTTCAAGTCGACCAGACATTCAAGAGAAGACTCACAGTTCAAAAAGCCCTACTCTACTCCAACTCAAACGTGTTTGAGGGCTCTTAACTTCTCTCTAGTTTATATCGCTGTATATCTGCTTTTTAGAAGCTCTGTTTTTCGGTTTGTGTCTGTTCTTTCCATCTTATCTTTGCTTGATTCAATCAGGGGATTGAATCAAGAGTGCGTAGAGGTTGGTTGGTGAGCCGAGGGTAAAACCAACGTGTAAGGGTTCGATTGTGATCCCGGAAAAACAATCGGGGTGGTTCTAGTCGGTGAGCCTGAGAAAACCGACCGAGTTCGTTGTGAGCTCGTAAAACAACAAGTTGGGTTGTGAGCTTGTAAAACAACCGGCTGTAATCCGAGGGGTTATAGTAAATTCCCAAGTGAGACTTGGGGAGTGGACGTAGGAGCTAGGATAAGCTCCGAACCACTATAAACATTGTGTTTGTGATTGCTTGTGTCTCTTTCTCTCACTCTCATTTTACTCACAGCACATAGCAACTAATTATTCATCTTGCAATAATATTAATCAGTCATTCACAAACGTTTCAATTGCAAAATTATTTTTAAAACCCAATTCACCCCCCCTCTTGGGTTGTCTATCTGGGCAACACCTTGTCCACAGCTGAGGCTGAGTACATTGCAGCTGGAAGCTGTTGTGCCCAAGTTCTTTGGATCAAGCAACAACTTGAAGATTTCGGTATCAAAATGGACAACATACCAATTAGATGTGATAATACAAGTGCAATTAATTTAACAAAAAATTCTGTTCAACACTCCAAATCAAAACACATAGAGATTAGGCATCACTTTATAAGGGATCATGTGCTGAAAAATAATGTGATGATTGAGTATGTATGTACTGAAAATCAATTGGCCCATATCTTTACAAAGCCCCTTTGTAAAGATAGGTTCAACTTTTTAAGGAATGCTTTGTGCTTGTATGATCCTAGCAAGTAGATTGAATTTGTAATGCAAGCATGTATTGACTTCAATGATTTAATTTGTCAAGCATATGCAATGCTTTGTAACCTCTAGAGATACATGTGAATGCTACTCAAGCTAATAATACACCTTAAGGTCACAAATAGCAAACCTAGTATCTATTAAGTGAAAACATGAATCTATCAAAGTTAAATGATGAATTGTTTGACTTTCCGGAGGATGGTTACCCTCCCTTGGACTCTTCATGGAGATATTTTCAGAGCCTATTTCATGGGCATTCGAAATTTGGTCAAACATTCCTCATTTCAATATTGATAATTCAAAAAATCATTATCAAACTTTTAATAGGATGTATTATTGAAGGAAAGGATCACCAGCAAACTCACTCTATATTCACCAAAAGAAATCACACTGATTATTGTTGTTGAATAAAATAAATTGGGAAAAGATAGAAATCATTCTGAAATTTTTCAGTGCCGGAGACGTCTCTGGCAAATCACAGAGACGTCCCCCCTGGCGAGACGTCTCGCATTAGTTACGGAGACGTCTCGGGGACCGAACCAAAGTTTTTTTTTAAATTAGGTCAAAACAGCTCGAGCCGACCCGAGCTATCCTCTTTCGTCCCCAACGAAAACACAAACCCTAGCCTCCATTTTCTCTCCACCACAAACCGAACCAAAATCTCTCCCATTTCCCTAGGATTTCCAATCCATGGCACCTAAGAGAGCTAGGCGAACGGGTGGGAGGCGTCCTAGAGTAGCAAACGACGACGGGGAACGGAGGGAAGAGCCTTCCGCACCGTCTCCTCCGGTTGCTCCGCCAACCGTGACCCTTTTCTGTGCAAATCGCACAGTAACCACGGGTAGGTTCATAGATTTCCAGTTTCTAGCGAATGAGGGGTACTCTATTGGAGAGAGACTCCGTGCATAAGGTTGGCAATGCCTATGTACCCTAAACACATCAACCTATCCCGGCCTAGTGAGAGAAATGTTTAGCAATATGGCCTTAGGGGACTCGGGGTACACCGGACATGTCCGAGGGACATTGATAGAAATCAATGAGGATATTCTATCTAGCGTATTACAAATCCCTAAATACGGTGAGGCTCCAACCTCACATCCCCAAAGGGAGATTGCCCTAAATCTACTTTTAGGAAGAGAGGACTGCGGCCCTCTTGACGTAGTTAACTCCCAAGACCTCAATGCCGAGATGAGATTGCTTTTGAGCATTGTTAACCGGGTCTTATTTCCAAAAACCGGTCGCTTCGATTTCATTTCGGAGCGAGATTTAGCTATCATGCACCATATCTTGCTAGGGATTCCCCTAAACCTACCTAGGCTCATGTTGAACTACATCTCCATATGTCATAGGTATTCCAGATTTAGCATACCATATGGGATGATTTTTACCCTACTGTTCAAACATTTTAAGGTTCCAATTCCAGAAAATGAGCCGGCAAAACCTTTAAGAAACACCGATTACTACAATGAGAGCACATTGCATAGAATGGAGTTTCACAAGAAAGATGGGTCTTGGGTTAAGGCCCCTAAAAGAAAATCCCAAACCTTAGAGCCTGAGATCCCACATTAGGAGCCTGACCACCACTCTCCTCCACATAGCCCTATGGCCTTCCCTGATGTACCTTCCAGCTCGACTGGACCATCCTCCTCTGTGCCTCCTCCTCCTCCTCCAGTCAGTGGATCTTTCTCCCTATCAGATGAACAGATGCACACTCTAGCATCTGTGATATGCCAGCAGATGAGGGAAGAGATGAGATCGATAGTCTCTGCTAAGTTGGCCCCCATCCGTACCTCACATGAAGCTCTCCTACAAGAATTAAAGGAAATCAAAGTTCAGATAGAAGCTACAGCATCAGAATTGGTTCATGTGGGTACCAGCCAAATTTTAAGATCAATGGAGCTACAGGCTGAATTGAAGATCATATCAGATGGTCTTCAAGAGTTGACGAGCCCTGGAGGCAATGTGGGCACCGTGGCTGCCCAACTTAAAGGAAGAATTGAAAGGGCAAGTCTTGAGTTCGAAGCATTAGTGGCAGCCTTCCATCAATCTCAGGGAGATCAGTTTAGAACTCTACTAGATTCAATAAATGCATTTATAGAGGCAGCGGCTAGGACTATTGAGCAACGTCGCCGGTGAAGGACATTTTGTAAACATCTAGGGTTCATCTTTTTGTAAAACCGTAGGCTCATTTTGAAACTTCTTTTGTATTAGGAATCAATACTTGTAATGATTTCTTTTTTAACCTTGTAATGACTTCAAATGATTGCAATGATATATGAATGTCATACAATTCCTTTTAAAACCTTGTGTATGTTTCTAATTCTGTGGAATCAAACTTTGTGTATGTAATTCTGTGATGTACCATAAAAATCTCATAACATACCTTAAGTGTTCAAATTTGACACAACTTATCAATGCATATAAAACAGGGGGAGCACATCTTGTGAAAACTATTTTTTAAAAAAAAAAAATCTGAAATGAATTCCAAAACAAAGGGGGAGTGAAATGAATGCTGAATTCATTAATAGAAATAACTTGGACAGAGGGAGCATAACTTGAATATCCTTGAGTGATTCATGGTAATATGCTGAATTCTACTAGGAATTGTATTTTAGGTACCTAAGAAAAATTTGTCCCCTTCATTGTTGATGACAAAAATGTTGGGATCCCTCGCACGCCGCAGAAAATTTCAGAAAAATTCTGCGCGCAGCGGAAGACATGCGCGAGATTCCGTTCATCGCATGAACATATTTTAAAATCGTCGTTCGTAGATAGATTAGGATTAAATACTTTTACATAATATTAGGAAGATCAGATCTTCACCTTGTGCGGGTAGATGATCACCGCAAATCTGATGATCGTGGACTTGTTGAAGGTTCGCTTGAAGCCGCACACGCGTCCGGCCTCTACGGGTATCCACACGAGGCAGAGGACCAATCCAAACTCTCTTATCTCCCCGGGGTGCTAGCTCCCTTGCAGAGATATGTTTTGATGGTTGAAATCCTCTCTTTTGAATCAACTCTTGATTGCCTTAGAGAGGAGGAAGAAGGATAGATCAAAAGGAAGAAGGCAAAACCCTTTGCAGCCTTTTCCTTTTCCTTTTCTTTTGGAACCAAAAGAAGAGAGGGAGGAAGGGCTGCATGCCTCCTTCCTTTTCTTTGCTTGCTGGTGGCTGAAACCATCATGGGAGAGATGGGTTCACGGCACAAAAGGGAGGAGAAAAATCCCACGTCCTTCCAAAGGAGGGGATTGTCAAGCGGGCCCATGAGAGAAAAGATGGGTCACCTGCCACCTATCTTTCTTCTCCTCCTTTTTTTTTTTTCTTGCAGCTCCAAGGAGGCTGAAGGGAGGGGGTTCATGGCTGGATCACCAAGATGGGAAGATGGTCCTTCACGGCTGAAAAGAGAGGGGGAGGAAAAATTAGGGTGCTGCCCCCTTTCTCTCTCTTATATATGGCATGTGGAGCTCCTAAAATTTAGGAGCTCCCATCCTTATCTCTAAGAAAAGAGGAGGGGCGTACGCCCCTCTTCTTTTCTTCACGTATTCAGCCAAGAGGGGCGTAGCCCCTCCCTCTTCTCCCTATTTCACGCACGCCCACTTAATCCAATTAAGTGGGGTGTGGGGCCATGTACAAGGTGGGTCTAATACTCTTCCAAAGAGGATTGAGTGCGCCCATTTTCTTTTTCCTTCAAATCCTAATCTAATTAGGATTCAATTGAACCATGACTCAATTGAACTCTTCAATCCTAATCCAATTAGGAGTCTTTTAATTAATTAGATTAAAATTAATTAGGACTTAAGAAATCCTAATCTAATTAGGACTTATTAAATTTCAGTCCTAATTCAATTAGGACTTTAGAAATCCTACTTCAAGTAGGACTTTAATTTAATTTGAAATCCTAATCCAATTAGGACTTTAAGAATCCTAATCCAAGTAGAACTCCTAATTAAGTCCAATTAATTAAATCCAATTAATTAAATTAAATTGCAATCCAATTGCAATTATTCCTTCTTCAACTCACTAACTCTTAGCGGGTTAACCAATTATCAATCAAATTGATTATTTGTGATTCCTAATCACAATTCAACCATCGGATCGGTCAATACCTCTAATGTGTGTGACCCCATAGGTTCTATTCTGTCTGGTAGTGAGATATATTGCGATCTCTATCACAATATCATTGAAAACTCCTTTCAATGGGTTGGAACAATTCCAACTCAACTCACCAGGGACCATCGATCATCAAGATAGTCCCTGTGAGTCTCACCATCCACCAGTGACACCTAGCAGCATGTAGTGGCAACCCAGCAGAATGGAATGATGAACCTCTAGGTGCAGTTATCATATGATACGGTCCTTCTATCGTGGATCCCTACAGGACGGAGGTCATGGATAACTCGTCAAACCCCATCGTCTGTCATATGTCAAGATTTATTCGACTTAAGTTCGAGAATGGAAAACTCCTTTTCCACTGTACATACTACCCCGGCCGAGGATTTACGAACTCAGTCTCATAAATCACATAGGATCTCTCTTAACCTATCAAGATCGATAGATTCCATCTAGATGCACCCCTACTCCTACAATGAACCTACTGCAGCCAATCTGCACCACAAGAACCCAATTGGCTAGGGCTCATGTTTATGTGCTCGTCAAACTACAGCAACCTCACTGTGAATAGCCGAGGCATCGCAGGTCAAAGGACCAGTCATACAACTGCAGCATCAAGTAAGTCACTGACGAGTGGATAGACATCCAAGTGACTACTTGCTATGGTCACGCTCAGTACCCTTGTTCTCTAACAAGCACTTGCACAATTGCTCCAGTGTCGCCACACTGTGGACTCAAGACTCGTCCATCAAAGAAAGCGATCTGTGCACTAATCTCAGCGGATCGATCACCGTCCTCGTGATGATCCATCGATCAAGAGCAATTCAGAAATTAATCACCAATGACACATGCCTCAAATTCTCAACTCTTGAGAATATGCGTCATCATCTTATTAATTTCTTGGACGATTCATGGATACATAAGAACATGAATGAAAAGAATGCCCATTCTAATAAATTCATTATTAGGTCAAGTACAAATTTATATCCCAGAATAAAATAATGCGTCAGCCAAATTGGCTTCTAGGGCATACTTCTAACAATCTCCCACTTGCACTAAAGCCAATCAGCTATAAACCTAAACCCCATCTTCTCAAGATGCGCTTCAGTTTTCTGCTGACTTATCTGCTTAGTGAATGGGTCCACCACATTTCCTGTGGAGTCTACTCTCTGATCCTTTACTTATTTCTTTTCAAGGTAGTCGCTTATTAGGTTAAACCACCGCTCTATGTGCTTCGGCTTCTGGTGAGACCTTGGCTCTTTAGCTAGTGCTATGGTGCCTTTGTTATCGCAGTAGAGTGTTATGGCATCTGATGACATTACACCTAACTCAGCAATGAACTTATTAAACCAGAAGGTTTCCACTGCACCCTTAGATACGGCTAAACATTCAGCTTCTAAGGTAGAATCTGCAATAATCGGTTATTTGGAACTCTTCCAATTTACTGAACCATCATTGCATATAATCTGATGTAGACTTTCTATCATCAATATGTATGCATCCTTCTACCTTCAACTCTGATCTTCTTCCAAAGACCAAGAACATGTCCGTAGTTCTTCTCAAGTACTTAAGACTGTTCTTCACAGCTATCCAGTGCTTCTTGCCTGGATTTGACTGATATATGCTCGTGACACTCACAGCATGTACTATATCAAGTCATGTACATAGCATGGTATACATGAGGCTCCCTATAGCCGAAGTATAAGGGATCTTGCTCATCCACTGAATCTCTTCAGATGTGTTGGGGCACATCTTCTTGAAGAGATTTACCCCATGCCTAAGGGGTAATAATCCCCTTTTAGAGGTTTCCATGTCGAACCTCTTCAACACTCCCTCTATGTAATATTCTGTGACAGGACAAGCATCCTCTTAGATCTATCTCTATAGACCTTAATTCCCAAAATATAGGATGCTTTTTCCAAGTCTATCATGGAGAATTCCTTAGACAACCAAACTTTGACTTAGGATATCATCCACGTACAATACGAGGAATGCAATAGCCCTCCCACTAACCTTCTTATAAACACATGGTTCCTCCTCGTTCTTGAAGAAATCAAACGATTTGATTATATCGTTGAAACGAGTGTTCCAACTCCGAGATACTTGTTTTTGTCCATAGATGGACCTTTGCAGCTTACAGACCTTGTGATCACCATCACAATATCATGATATGCTACAACAACAAGCAATATTCGAATGGACTTCAGCATGGCTACAGGTGAAAAAGTATCCTGATAATCAGTGCCTTCGCACTGACTATAACCTTTCGCCATTAGCCTTGCCTTATAGGTCTCTACCTAGCCATCCGAACTTAATTTTCTCTTGTAGATCCATTTACACCCAATAGGTACTATACCTTCCGGTGAATCTACTAAGGTCCAGACTTGGTTGGAATGCATGGAGTCTATCTCTAACTTCATGGCTTCCAGCCATCTCTCGGAATCGATGTCTAACATCGCCTCGTTGTAGGTATTGGGATCCTTACCTTGATCCCTATCTCCCATGAGGAACACTTCCTCTACATCCTCTGTAAGTATACCTAAGTACCTTTCAGGAGGATGGAAGATCCTACTAAATCTACGAGGTGGAGAAGGTACAACATGTACTGGCTCGATATGAATAGGTTCTATAGGCACAATGGCTCGTTGCTCTTTAGAGACTTTCTCTTCGAGCTCAATTTTTCTCCTACTGCCTCTATCAAGGATAAACTATTTTCCATGAAGATAGCATGTCGGCTCACAAACACTTTGTGATTCTCTGGGACGTAAAATTGTATCCAAATAACTCTTTAGGATATTCTATAAAACGAGCACTAATTGTCCTATCCTCTAACTTGTCCGCCTATTGTCATTTGACTTGGGCCGGACATCCCCAAATCTTGAAATAACCAAGACTCAGCTTCTTACCATGTCATATCTCATATAGTGTGGTAGGAACAGACTTAGAGGAAACACTATTCAATATGTAAATAGCTGAAAATAGGGCATCTCTCTAAAGAAACAAGGGTTGATCAGTGAAGCTCATCATGGACCTGACAATATCCAATAGGATCTGATTCCTCCTCTCCGACACTCCGTTAAGCTGAGGTGTACTAGGAGGGATCCATTATGAAACTATACCATTCTCCTTGAGATAATCACGGAACTCTCCACTAAGGTATTCACCTCCTCGATCTGATCGAAGAACCTTAATGAGTTTTTCTGTTTGTTTTTCTACTTCATATCTGAACTCTTTGAACCTTTCAAAAATTTCAGATTTGTGTCTCATACACATATCCATACCGTGAGTAATCATCGGTAAATGAAGTAAAAATTACAACCCCTAGCCTGCACATCGAATGGGCCACACACATAAGTGTGTACTAGGGTAAGTATCGCAGTGGACCTCTCCCATGTCCTAAAAGGGATAATTTGGTCATCTTTCCTTGAAAGCAGAATTCACAAATCGGATATGACTCGAAAGTCAATGAGCTCAGAAGCCCATATTTCTTCAATTTGTTTATTCTGTTTTCTCCTATATGACCAAGCCTGAGGTGCCACAAATACTTTAGATTTATCTCATCTCTAGATCCTTTTGGATCCTATGGTACTCACTGTTTGCTCAGATACATTTACAGGTACATCCAAATGTAAGTGATAGAGACGGTCAATCATAAAACCATATGCATCCAATTTATTTCTCAAACAAATTGAACAATAGTCTTATAAAAATCTTTCTGTGCTAAACAAGATACAGAAATCAAATTTCTGTTTGCAACAGGTAACAGTCCCTAAGTATCCTTTTAATAATGAGCATATCTGGCATACCTTCTGAAGGTCTGTCACCCTTCTTACTCTTTATGCTTTCCATGTATGTAGGACAGTTCCTCTTCCAATGTCCGTCTTATGATGCAATGGAAACACTTTTCCTTGCAATCGGCCTTTTTTTCTTGGAACTTCCTTACTTGGCCTTTTCTCGGTCTTCTGCCTTTTCACAGGTTTCTTCTTCTTCCAAGTAGACTCTCTCTTGGAAGTAGAAACCAACTCGACAGCGAGAACGATGCCCCTTGAACTCTTCAAGGTCCCTAAGGTAGTTACCAATTTTATTTAACAATTCTATTTTGGTGCATACAATCTTGTTCATATGGTAATTTACTATAAACTGTTCATATGAAGCTAGAAGGGATTGCGGGATCAAATCCATTTGCAATTCCTTGTGCATGGTCATGCCGAGCTTCTCAAGCTCCTCTAAGTCCTTTATCATGGTCAAACCATGATCATGGACAGACTGCCCATCACGCATCTTAGCCTTGAAGAGCCTCTTGGACACTTCAAAACATGCTGCGTGACTCTGTTCACCATACAACTCTTGTAAGTGATATAATATGTCCCAGGCAATCTTCATGTTCTCATGCTGGCATTAAAATTAATTGGACATGGATGCCTTTGTGCAGCACCTAACTTTATTGTCATTGTTCGTCCACTTAGCATGCGTCTTATGCTGACCAGTAATCGGACGGATTGGTAACACAGGGATTCCATGGTCTAGCATATACCCTAATTTCTCACAATTCAAAACTATTTTGAAATTTGCTGAGCTAGTTTTTATAATTGGGTTTGGTCAAACAGTTGTTCTATAGGATATGAGTTAAGAGTCTAGAAGCTGACTTTATAATCCTCAGAGAGTAAAGATTCTAGTTAGAATTTTGTACTTGAACTTTATTTGTTTTAGGGCCTTTTAAAACAAATATACCTCCCACTATTTTCTCGAATCTCTCACACTCCTCTAGTAGAGAAACGGAAACCTTGCGACTCTAGGTTTCAAGTGGGGTGCTACGGTCCCACCAATTTACATACCACCTCACCTAACAGTTATTGGTGACAAATAAATGATGAGTGTACAACTCTTGTACAATGCTTCTCAAGCAAGTTGTAGCGCTATCCGGTCTCTAAGTAATGAAGACCTCACCTAACAGTTATTGGCCCCATTCCTTAGTTAAGTCGGACCCACCGTATAACCGCAGAAGCAAAGCCGTCATTGGGTCCCTCACCTAACAGTTATTGGGCCCAACCCCATCTTTACCCCTACAACATCTCATGCCTAATAGAGAGGTCCAGTCCCCCGATGCAACTTGCCCACTGTATCCAGCCGAGACAAATCAACGCCGGAAAGACCTTAGCAGCTCTACTACGGTGGAAGACCTATGGACTTAATATTTTTCGAGGAGATTTAATTTAGGTCTCTTTTATTTAATTATCTACATCTCATGCAAATAATTATCTAACTGCTATGCATAAACATAAACATAAACATCCAGGCATAATAACAAAAATTAAACTGGTGATGATCATGGATCCAGGATGGGGTCATAGTACAAGCACATGCACGTCAATTGGTTAGATCGTCTTCAACTCTTGACTCGATCTTGAGCACCCTTGGTCCAATTGCGATCAACTCCTTGATCCATCTCCAATCAACCCTTGGTCTCGATCCGCGCAAATCGTGCTTGTAGAGGCATGCACCGATCAACCATTGACATGCAAACACATCACAGATTACATCCCAGATAACTTTAAAAATAAATAAAATTAAATAATAGTTACAACCCTTTTTCATGAGACACGCAGGTCTCTAATACATCAATATAAGATGCACGCAGGCATCTAAAAATCTGATTTACATGCATCACATAACATCACAGAACATCTCAAACATTGCAGAACATTTCAGCACAATTAAAGGGTCCATCCATGATCATCACCATACGCATCTCATGCATTAAATAAAATTTACAGATCTGAATATTTAACAGATTATGTCATCTTATGAGTTGCTGATCATGCAAGATATGATTCTAAATATTTTTAATCTCATTAACAAATCAATAGAATCATTAATCTAATCGCATAGAAAATCAGCATGCAGAAAAATCAGCAAGCTGAAAATTCTGCATGCAGAAAAATTCAGCAAGCATAATCTTTAAATTTTCAGATCTATTATGCCTTAATCATTTAATCCTAATCTTAATCTACGCAACCATGGCTCTGATACCACTGTTGGGATCCCTCGCACGCCGCAGAAAATTTCAGAAAAATTCTGCGCGCAGCGGAAGACATGCGCGAGATTCCGTTCATCGCATGAACATATTTTAAAACCGTCGTTCATAGATAGATTAGGATTAAATACTTTTACATAATATTAGGAAGATCAGATCTTCACCTTGTGCGGGTAGATGATCACCGCAAATCTGATGATCGTGGACTTGTTGAAGGTTCGCTTGAAGCCGCACACGCGTCCGGCCTCTACGGGTATCCACACGAGGCAGAGGACCAATCCAAACTCTCTAATCTCCCCGGGGTGCTAGCTCCCTTGCAGAGATATGTTTTGATGGTTGAAATCCTCTCTTTTGAATCAACTCTTGATTGCCTTAGAGAGGAGGAAGAAGGATAGATCAAAAGGAAGAAGGCAAAACCCCTTTGCAGCCTTTTCCTTTTCCTTTTCTTTTGGAACCAAAAGAAGAGAGGGAGGAAGGGCTGCATGCCTCCTTCCTTTTCTTTGCTTGCTGGTGGCTGAAACCATCATGGGAGAGATGGGTTCACGGCACAAAAGGGAGGAGAAAAATCCCACGTCCTTCCAAAGGAGGGGATTGTCAAGCGGGCCCATGAGAGAAAAGATGGGTCACCTGCCACCTATCTTTCTTCTCCTCCTTTTTTTTTTTTCTTGCAGCTCCAAGGAGGCTGAAGGGAGGGGGTTCACGGCTGGATCACCAAGATGGGAAGATGGTCCTTCACGGCTGAAAAGAGAGGGGGAGGAAAAATTAGGGTGCTGCCCCCTTTCTCTCTCTTATATATGGCATGTGGAGCTCCTAAAATTTAGGAGCTCCCATCCTTATCTCTAAGAAAAGAGGAGGGGCGTACGCCCCTCTTCTTTTCTTCACGTATTCAGCCAAGAGGGGCGTAGCCCCTCCCTCTTCTCCCTATTTCACGCACGCCCACTTAATCCAATTAAGTGGGGTGTGGGGCCATGTACAAGGTGGGTCTAATACTCTTCCAAAGAGGATTGAGTGCGCCCATTTTCTTTTTCCTTCAAATCCTAATCTAATTAGGATTCAATTGAACCATGACTCAATTGAACTCTTCAATCCTAATCCAATTAGGAGTCTTTTAATTAATTAGATTAAAATTAATTAGGACTTAAGAAATCCTAATCTAATTAGGACTTATTAAATTTCAGTCCTAATTCAATTAGGACTTTAGAAATCCTACTTCAAGTAGGACTTTAATTTAATTTGAAATCCTAATCCAATTAGGACTTTAAGAATCCTAATCTAAGTAGAACTCCTAATTAAGTCCAATTAATTAAATCCAATTAATTAAATTAAATTGCAATCCAATTGCAATTATTCCTTCTTCAACTCACTAACTCTTAGCGGGTTAACCAATTATCAATCAAATTGATTATTTGTGATTCCTAATCACAATTCAACCATCGGATCGGTCAATACCTCTAATGTGTGTGACCCCATAGGTTCTATTCTGTCTGGTAGTGAGATATATTGCAATCTCTATCACAATATCATTGAAAACTCCTTTCAATGGGTTGGAACAATTCCAACTCAACTCACCAGGGACCATCGATCATCAAGATAGTCCCTGTGAGTCTCACCATCCACCAGTGACACCTAGCAGCATGTAGTGGCAACCCAGCAGAATGGAATGATGAACCTCTAGGTGCAGTTATCATATGATACGGTCCTTCTATCGTGGATCCCTACAGGACGGAGGTCATGGATAACTCGTCAAACCCCATCGTCTGTCATATGTCAAGATTTATTCGACTTAAGTTCGAGAATGGAAAACTCCTTTTCCACTGTACATACTACCCCGGCCGAGGATTTACGAACTCAGTCTCATAAATCACATAGGATCTCTCTTAACCTATCAAGATCGATAGATTCCATCTAGATGCACCCCTACTCCTACAATGAACCTACTGCAGCCAATCTGCACCACAAGAATCCAATTGGCTAGGGCTCATGTTTATGTGCTCGTCAAACTACAGCAACCTCACTGTGAATAGCCGAGGCATCGCAGGTCAAAGGACCAGTCATACAACTGCAGCATCAAGTAAGTCACTGACGAGTGGATAGACATCCAAGTGACTACTTGCTATGGTCACGCTCAGTACCCTTGTTCTCTAACAAGCACTTGCACAATTGCTCCAGTGTCGCCACACTGTGGACTCAAGACTCGTCCATCAAAGAAAGCGATCTGTGCACTAATCTCAGCGGATCGATCACCGTCCTCGTGATGATCCATCGATCAAGAGCAATTCAGAAATTAATCACCAATGACACATGCCTCAAATTCTCAACTCTTGAGAATATGCGTCATCATCTTATTAATTTCTTGGACGATTCATGGACACATAAGAACATGAATGAAAAGAATGCCCATTCTAATAAATTCATTATTAGGTCAAGTACAAATTTATATCCCAGAATAAAATAATGCGTCAGCCAAATTGGCTTCTAGGGCATACTTCTAACAAAAAAGGGGGAGTAGAATCAATATATGGAGTATATGGAGTAGAATCAATATATGGAGTATATGGAGTAGAACCAATATATAGAGTATATGGAGTAGAACCTAGAACAAATATATGGAATGCAAAATACAAAATTTACACTCATACTTAAAAGTTGAATTAGATGAAATTGAAGAATATTGGCTTTAAGACAATTGCCCTTCTGGAAAAGAAAGGGGGAGTCAAAAAGTATTTAGCTTTCAATTGTCTTTAGCATCAATATTTTAGTAATTTACAATTTAACTTGATTCAAATTCAGTTGATATGCCAAAATCGCTCAAGAGCTACTAAGATCAATACTTATGCATAAGGATAGAACTGAAAGTTGACTATACTGAATTATGCACATTGTATCTAGCTCTAACCAAAACATAATACTTGTACATCTGAACAAATACTGTGTATATATTTAAATTTTAAATTTTGCATATACTCAGTGTTTTGTCATCATCAAAAAGGGGGAGATTGTTGACCCCCTAATGGATTTTGATGAATACAAAACACTAGAGTATAATTTCCTATGTATTAACAATTTATTTGAGGATTTCAGGTGTTTATCTAAAAATATTGGTAAGAAATGTCTAGGCATGTTTCCATATTTTTCAAGAATTTTTTAAAAAATTTTTAAGATGAAGAAAACAGATCAGGGACAGCCGAGACGTCTCCGGTTTGTCACAGAGACGTCTCTGGCACGAACAGGAACAATTGGCACGTCTGGAGACGTCCCCGGCACCTGGCGAGGCGTCTCGCAGGGTCGGAGTCGACTCCCGACTTTGCGGAGTCGACTCTCTCAGAGGCGGCAGAAAGACCAATTTCAAGGGATGCGCGCGAGTCGTCTCCGAAGGACGCGGAGTCGTCCCCACGCATAAAAAGCAAACTTCCCGAGACGTCCCCAGAAAGCGCGGAGTCGACTCTCTCAGGGAATTCCAGAGGACTTATTTTTCGGTGATAAAACTGCGGAGTCGTCCCCGACGTCGCGGAGTCGTCCCCATGCAAAAAGCGCAAACATCCCGAGACGTCCCCGTAAAGTACCGAGCCGACTCTCTCAGAAAAACAGAAAAACAAGCATTCAAGCTGCTCTTCTTCAGAGACGTCCCCGTAAAGCGCCGAGTCGACTCCAAACAACGTCAAAAGAAATTTTATACAGCCGAGACGTCTCGCGTTCAAGCGGAGACGTCTCCGAAGCGCCTGGGACGCGACTGATACACTTTTACAGGTAAATTTGAATTTCAAACGGTCATATTTTTGTGTCTAACGGATCTATTGCTTTTTGGGCTATAAAAGGGAGCTTTCAAGTGCCTTCCAACAACTTCTTACCAACCAAACACAAGATCATTCAAGAGAGAAGAAAGAGAAAGAGGTTCAAGGGAGTTAGTACTTTCAAGAGAAGAAATCAAGTGCTTTCAAGCTTTCCCATCTGATTTCGTGCTCAACTACTCACTCCCACTCGGCATTCAAAGCTCACATTCAAGCCAACGCGATCCACATCGGAAGAGCCACCATTACCCACGCTTCCAACGGCAAAAGGGTTCTTCCGGGTTTTGATATTTCTCATTGTTATATTTGCTTCATTAAGAGCTTTTAAATCTTTGTAAAACATTTCATTATTGTGCTTGTTCCAGTCAAGGGACTTGGAACAAGGGAAAGGCATCCCAAGCCTAGGTGAAATTGGGGGATTGTAGGGTTCGTTGTTAGTCCGGGGTAAAACAACGAGTTGGGTAGTGCACTCGCAAAACTACCGTACTGTAATCGCTGATTATAGTGAAAATTCCCAAAGGTGTTTGGAGAGTGGACGTAGGAGCAGTGGAAGCTCCGAACCACTATAAATTTTTGTGTGTTTGTGTTTGACTGTGGTTGCAACTTTAATTACACCTTTGCACATACACTTGTGTGTTTTGTTTTAATTAGTCAAAAAGTTTTAAAACACCCAATTCACCCCCCTCTTGGGTGACCATCTCTGGGCAACATCGCTACATGGAGGAATCATCACAGGAGTAAAAGTGCACAATATATACATTATCATTTCTCTTTAATGCAAAAAAAAAACAAAAAAAAACAAAAACAAAAAAAATGAAAAAAAAAATATATATTGACCTTAAGAAAGACAATAGTGTGAAAGCCGTCGTTGTAAAAATTCGAGTAAACTAGAATATTACAGATAAAGCCCATGAGGTATTAAAGTAAACATCCACAGCTCTTGAAATCCTGCAGAAAAGATGATTTTGAATCAGCAAATAGGTCTTATCCGACCAATTCTTGGAAACTACTAATATTAGCGATATTTTGGAGATCCAAAACCTTAG
The DNA here is from genome assembly GCF_051530095.1 of Phoenix dactylifera. Classification (NCBI taxonomy): domain Eukaryota; kingdom Viridiplantae; phylum Streptophyta; class Magnoliopsida; order Arecales; family Arecaceae; genus Phoenix; species Phoenix dactylifera. Next base: position 28,748,515 of record NC_143190.1, read on the forward strand.
CTCGTGCATGGTCCAAACTTCACTGAGCACTCAAGTATAAATAAGTCTTACAACTTCTTAACGGAAAACTTAATAACTTCAACTTAAATTGCATACTAACCTAGAAATTGGGCTACTTAGTAATTAAAACCTTGTGTGCTTTTGAAATTCTTATCAGTTATGTACTTGAAATAAGACTTTCATTTCACAAACCAAATTTTATTTTGGGATTGAAGTTTGTGGGTAACTTAACTGCAAACCCTCACGAGACAACACTCGTCCACTAGGGTAACCTAGGGGTTTAAAGGCTTGTTGCACGTGCTAAGTGCAATCGTAATGCTCTACGAAAGTGAATATTTATCTTAGTATATTTATATAATAAATAACACTTTTATACTCTCATTTTATCATTGTCGCACTGAATTGCTAGAGACTAGCAATAAGCTAGTTGGGGGGTGTGATGAGAGCACAAAAGTGCGACCTACATGTTACTAAAATTAGTGTTATTGTTAACCGATGATGATAAATTCACTGGATTAATATTATATTTGGGTTTAACATAGATTAGTATAAATTAGAGATAAAATGCACATTGAGTACAAATTTGACTTCAAATTGGGTTCGAGTCGGGTTCGGATCCGAGTCGGGTTCGGATTCGAATCGTGTCCAATTTCTTTGTGCTTTTGGGAAAGAATTTTGGGCAAATCTAATTTGGCCATATCATAACTATAAGGTGCTGGGTGACCCATGACTTGAAAGAATTGTACTTGACCTCCAGCCAGAATAGATGACCCGTCTACAAGCCAAATTTCATATCACACTATTTTTTTCTATATGACTAATTGGATGGAACTTGGTGTCTCCCAGCTCCTTCCAACGCAGCTATCCTCCTTCCCGATTCGCTTCCGTGATCCAAGCCGCCCGCGTCCGCATCTTCAACGCCATCCTCCTCCGCGATTCCTCCCAGCTCCAGCCAGGATGCAAGCCGAGATCGCGTGCCAGCAGCCCACCTTCCGCTCCATCCCGCGCGTCTCCTTCCTCCCGACGATCACGCTCTCAGCTCTTCCCGGATCGTAGCCGCATCCCGACCATCCGTGATTCCGCATCCTTCCCAGCAACCAAAGAAGGAAGTCCTCCGTGCCCTCCTTCCGTGCACCTCCGGCTTCAGCCCCCCTTCCAGCAAGACAGATCCCAAACCAGAATCCAAGCTGCAGATCCCTCTTCCGGATTCAAGCCGTTCGCATCCCCCTCTTGGCCCAAAGAAGGAAGCTCACAGCCTCCCAAATCAGCGACTCCCCTCACGCGTCCGTGATCTTCTCCTCCGCAATCGTAGCATCTCAGCTCTTCCGGCTTCAGCCCTTCCTCCGCATCGGAATCCCAACCGTGATCCACTCCGTGACAGCCCGCCCGTGATCCCAGCGCCCGGATCTCGTCCGTGATCAACTCCTCCCCGCGTCCCCACCTTCCGATTCCAGGCCATCCGCGGCTATAAGAGGAGAAGGAGGAAGAGGAAGGGGGGAGTGCTCGGTTTTGGGGTTGGGGCCAAGAAACAGGGGAGGTGGTCGACTGGTCCAAGGAAAAGAAGAGGAGAGCTCGGTTCGGTGGGGAGAGAAGAAGAAACAGGGGAGTGGGAGTACTCTGTTTCATTTGGGAAGAAGAAAGAAAAAAAAAGAGGGAATTAGTATTTTCTACCGTGGGAGAAAGAGAGAGAAGAGATTTGTTTTTGTTTTATTTTTTTTTATTTTATTTGCAAAATAGAAGGAGCATTAGGTCTCTATTTGCCATTTTTATTTGTAATCAATTTTCTTTTATGAAATCCTTGTTCTAGGTTTAGTTAAATTTCTGTTTTCTTTATGCAACCATTTAATTTTTCTTTTTATGCAATACATCTAATTTTCCTTTATGAAATTTATGTTCTAGGCTTTTGATCTTCTTAGCATCATTTTTATCCAGTTTAATTTATGCCAAAGCTTTTCTTTGATTAGTCAAAAATATAAATACCCTTTAAATCTAAGTACATGTCTTCTAGTTAATTTCAATTAAAAATAATTCTCTAATAGACTAGAGAATCATTCCACATCCTCAAAATAATGTTTTTCTTCCATCATTCAAAAGTCGATTTTGAATCCGAGTGAATGTTCTAATTTTTATGCAACTCCAATCGCCTTCCTGTGGATCGACCTCTTACAACCACTATTCTTCGAGTAGGAAAGGTAAGAGTAAAAATTTAAATTTAACTTTTGTTCATCGGTTCTAATAACGATCTGTCTAGCATATTTTTAGTTAGACAGGAATCGGACGAACATGCAGTTATCGTGTGATACAGTCCTACTATCGTGGATCCCTACAGGACGGAGGTCATGGATAACTCGTCAAACCCCTTCGTCTGTCATATGTCAAGATTTATTCGACTCGAGTTCGTTAGTGGAAAACTCTTTCTCCACTTTATATTAGTGCCCTGGCCAAGGTCTTAGAACTCAGTCTAACAAATCACATAGGTTCACTCCTCTTCTATCAAGGTCGATAGATTCTATGTAAGTGCATACCCTACTCCTACAGTGAATTTACTGCAGCCAATCTACACTACAAGCACCCATATGACTAGAGACCATGTATACGTGTAGTCAAACTACAATAACCTCACTGTGAGTAGCTGAAGCAGCGCAGGTCAAAGGACCAGTCATACTACTACAACATCAAGCAAGTCACTGACGAGTGGATAGACATCCAAGTGACTTCTTGTCTTGGTCATGCTCAGTACCCTTGTTCTCTAACAAGTACCTGCACTATCACTTTAGTGTTCCTACACTATGGACTCAAGTCTCGTCCATCCAGAAGGAAAGTGATCTGTGCACTGATCGGATCGATCACCGTCCTCGTGATGATCCATTGATCAGGAGCATTTAGAAATTAATCACCAATGATACATGGCTCAAATTCTCAACTCTTGAGAATATGCATCATCATCTTATTAATTTCTTGGACGATTCATAGACACATAAATAATATGAATGAAAAGATGCCTTCTATTTATTCATTAATAAATAGTCAAGTACAAAATTATGTCCCTAGAATTAACAATGTGTCAGCCAGATTGGCTTCTAGGGCATACATCTAACAATCTCCCACTTGCACTAAAGCCAATCAGTCATATATCTAAGCCCCATCTTCTCAAGGTGGGCTTCAGTCTTTTGCTGACTTAGCTGCTTGGTGAACGGGTCTGCCACGTTATTTGCGGAGTCTACTCTCTGCACCTCTACATATTTCTTCTCAACATAGTCGCGTATGAGGTGGAAGCGCCGCTCTATGTGCTTGGACTTCTGATGAGACCATGGCTCCATAGCTAGTGCTATGGTGCCAATGTTATCGCAGTAAAGTATTATGGCATCTAAGGACATTACACCTAACTCTGCAATGAACTTTTAACCAGAAGGTTTCCACTGCACCCTTAGATACAGCTTAACATTCAGCTTTTAAGGTAGAATCTATAATGATCGGTTGTTTGGAACTCTTCCAATTACTGAACCACCATTGCACATATTCTGATGTAGACTTTCTATCATCAATATGTGTGCATCCTTCTACCTTCAACTCTGATCTTCTCCCAAAGACCAAGAACATGTCCTTAGTTCTTCTCAAGTACTTTAAGACTGTTCTTTACAGCTATCCAGTGCTTTTTGCCTGGATCTGATTAACATATGCTCGTGACATTCACAACATGTACTATATCAAGTCATGTACATAGCATGGCATACATGAGGCTCCCTATTGCTGATGCATAGGGGATCTTGCTCATGCGCTGAATCTCTTCAGATGTGTTGGGGTACATCTTCTTGGAGAGATTAATTTCATGCCTTAGGGGTAAGAGACCCCTTTTAGAGTATTCCATGCTGAACCTTTTCAGCACTTCCTCTATGTACATCTTCTGTGATAGGCCAAGCATCCTTTTAGATCTATCTCTATAGACCTTTATTCCCAAAATATAGGATGCTTCCCCAAGGTCTTTCATGGAGAACCTTTTTGACAACCAGACCTTGACCGAGGTTAGCATGGGAATATCATTCCCTATCAGGAGGATATCGTATAGTACGAGAAATACGACAGTACTCCCACTAACCCTTTTGTAAACACACGGTTCCTCTTCGTTTTTGATGAAATCAAACGTTTTGATTGCGTCATCAAAACGAGTATTCCAACTCCGAGATGCTTGCTTTAGTCCATAGATGGACCTTTGCAGCTTGCAGACCTTGTGATCTCCATCACTGGAAGTGAAACCCAAAGGTTGTTCCATATAGATGTCTTCATCAAGATATCCATTCAGGAAAGCTGTTTTCACATCCATCTGCCAGATTTCATAATCCTGAAATGCTGCAATGGCAAGCAATGTTCAGATGGATTTCAGCATGGCTATAGGTGAAAAGGTCTCCTGATAGTCAATGCCTTCGCGTTGACTATACCCTTTCGCCACTAGCCTTGCCTTAAAGGTCTCTACCTTTCCATCCGAACCTATTTTTCTTTTGTAGATCCATTTACATCCAATAGGTACAATACCTTCTGGTGGGTCTACTAAGGTCCAGACTTGGTTGGAATGCATGGAGTTTAACTCTAACTTCATAGCTTCCAACCATTTCTCAGAATCGACATCAGATATCGCCTCGTTGTAGGTTTTGGGATCCTGTATGTGATCCCTATCTCCCACTAGGAACATTTCTTCGGTATCCTCTTCTAGTATACCTAAGTATCTATCAGGAGGATGGGAGACCCTACTAGATCTGCGAGGTGGTTGAGGGACATCGTGTATTGGCTCTGTATGAATGGGTTCGATAGGATCCATGACTCGTTGCTTTTCAGAGACTTTCTCTTCAAGCTCAATTTTCCTCCCATTGCCTCTATCAAGGATAAACTGGTTTTCCAAGAAGATGGCGTGACGGCTCACAAACACATTGTGATCCTCTGAGATGTAAAAATTGTATCCTAATGACTCTTTAGGATATCATATAAAACGAGCACTTATAGTCCTAGCCTCTAGCTTGTCTGCCTGTAGTCTCTTGACGTGGGCCGGACATCCCCAAATCTTGAGATGACCAAGACTTGGTTTCTTACCATGCCATATCTCATACGGTATGGTAGGAACGGATTTAAAAGGAACTCTATTCAGTAGGTATACTGCGGTAAGTAAGGCATCTCCCCAAAGAAACATAGGTAAATCAGTGAAGCTCATCATGGACCTGACCATATCCAATAGGGTCCGATTCCTCCTCTCTGACACCCCGTTGAGTTGAGGTGTACCAGGAGGTGTCCATTGTGAGACTATGCCATTATCCTTGAGATAGTCCCGGAATTCTCCACTAAGGTATTCTCCTCCTCGATCTGATCGAAGAGCCTTAAGGGGTTTTCCAGTTTGTTTTTCTACTTCATTTCTGAACTCTTTGAACTTTTCAAAAGATTCAGACTTGTGTCTTATACACATATCCATACCAAAAGAAATCATCGGTAAATGAAGTAAAAATTACAACCCCTAGCCTGCACATCGAATGGGCCACACACATCTGTGTGTACTAGGGTAAGTATTTCAGTGGACCTCCCCTGTGTCCTACAAAGGATAATTTGGCAATCTTTCCTTGAAGGCAGGATTCACAAATCGGATATAACTCGAAAGTCAATGAGCCCAAAAGCCCTTGTTTATCTAATTTGTTTATTCTGTCTTCTCCTATATGGCCAAGTTTGAGGTGCCACAAATACTTCTGGTTTATCTCATCCCTAGATCTTCTTGATCCTATGGCACTCACTATTTGCTCAGATACATTCACCGATACATCTATATGTAAGTGATAGAGACTGTCAGTCATAAAACCACATGAAACCCATTTATTTATCAAATAAAGAGAACAGTAGTTTTACAAAACCCTTCCTATGCTAAACAAAATACAGAAATTAAATTTTTGCTAGCAGTAGGTAACAGTCCCTAAGTATCCTAAGCATATCTGACATACCTTTTGAAGGTCTATCACCCTTATTGCTTTTTATGCTTCCCATGTATGTAGGACAGTTCATCTTCCAATGGTCATTTCATGATGCAATGGAAACGCTTTCCCTTGCATTCGGCCTTTTCTTGGAACTTCCTTGCTTGGCCTTTTCTCGGTCTTCTGCTTCTTCGTAGGCTTCTTCTTCTTTCAGGTAGACTCTCTCTTGGAAGTAGAAACCAACTCGACAGCAAGAACGATGCCCCTTGAACTCTTTAAGGTCTCTAAGGTAGTTACCAATTTATTTAACAATTCTATTTTAGTGCATACAACCTTGTTCATATGGTAGTTTACTATAAACTATTCATATGAAGCTGGAAGGGATTGCGGGATCAAGTCCGTTTGCAATTCCTTGTGCATGGTCATGCCAAGCTTCTCAAGCTTCTCTAAGTCCTTTATCATGGTCAACCATGATCATGGACAGACTGCCCATCGTGCATCTTAGTTTTGAAGAGCCTCTTGGACACTTCAAACCGAGCTGCGTGACTCTGATCACCATACAACTCTTGCAGGTGATTTAATATGTCCCTGGCAGTCTTCATGTTCTCATGCTGGCATTGTAATGCATTGGACATGGATGCCATTGTGCAGCACCTAACTTTATTGTCATTGTTCGTCCACTTAACAAGTGTCTTACGCCGATCAGTGATCGGACGGATTGGTAACACGAGGATTCCATGGTCTAGCACATACCCGAATTTCTCACAATTCAAAACTATTTTTGAAATTTGCTGAGCCAATCTTTATAATTGGGTTTGGTCAAACGGTTGTTCTATAGGATATGAGTTAAGAGTTTAGAAGCTGACTTTATAATCCTCAGAGAGTAAAGATTCTAGTTAGAGTTTTGTACTTGATCCTAATCTGTTCTAAGGTCTTTTAGAACAAATGTAACTCCCACTATTTTCTCGAATTCCTCACACTCCCCTGGTAGGAAAACGGAAATCCCACACGACTAGGGTTTCTAGTGGGTACTGCGGTCCCACCGATTTACATGCCACCTCACCTAACAGTTATTGGTGACACATAGATTGATGAATATACAACTCTTGTACAATGCTTCTTAAGCATGTTGCAGTATAACTTGGTCTCTAAGCCATGAAAACCTCACCTAACAGTTATTGGTCCCATTTCTTAGTTAAGTCAGACCCACCGTATAACCGTAGGAATAAAGTCGTCGTTGGGTCCTCACCTAACAGTTATTGGTGCCCAACCCCACCTTTACCCTACAACATCTCATGTCTATAGAGAGGTCCAGCCCCCCGATGCAACTTGACCACTGTATCCAGCCGAGACAAATCAACATCAGAAAGGCCTTAGCAGCTCTACTATAGTGGAAGACCTATTGACTTAATATTGGTTAATCAGGTTTTAGTGTTTGCAACTTGAGCTCTTCATAAGAGGTAATCGAACAATTGGCCAGGTAAGTAGGTGGGAGGCTCCCCTTACTCAGAGAGTAAGGTCCTAATTAAGTAACCACCTTTCATGCTTTCCTAGACACCAATTAGATCAATTAATCTAATATGACTCGCTCATGTTGGTTCACTCTCGACTTGATTGAGGAGGTTTTAATTTAGGTCTCAATTGGGTTTGCTACATCACATGTAAACCTATCTACCCGACTCTCATTCACATCACATGCAAACGGCACATTGCATGCAGTTATAATCGCAGCAATAATTAAAGCTAAACTTTAAATGGGTGATGATCATGGATTCTAATTAGGTCGTATTACAAGCATATGCACATCAATCGATCAATTGGTCTTCAACTCTTGAATTGGTTCCAAGCCTCCTTGATTCGATCCTTGATCAACTCTTGATCCAATCGCCATCAACCGCTTAGACCCCTGTTCATCTCATGCCTTGTCTTCAACTTGATCGTTGACGTACATCACATCACAGAAATACAACCAGATGTAAAATAAAAATAATAATAAATTACATCTTCTTTTAGGAGGCACGCAGGCCTCTCAAAACATCAAATAAGATGCATGCAAGCATCTGAAAAATTACATGACATTACAGATCACATCGCAGGTCATTACATTTGATACCAAAAGGGTTTGAATCCTATGATCATCACCATATGCAGCAATTATAATTTTCAGATCTGAAAACTAACTGATTATCTCATGACATAGGTTGCTGATCATGCTAATCATGATTCTAAACTTTGTAATCTCATTAACAATGCAATTAGAATCATCATCTTATCACATAAAAATCAGCATGCAAAAATCAGCACCCTAGAAAAATCTGCATGCAGAAAATTTTCAGCATGCATAATCTTTCAATTTTCAGATCTAATAAGCCTATTAATAATTAATCCTTATCTTAATCTACGAAGCCTAGGCTCTGATACCACTGTTAGAAAACCCCGATCATGCCGCTGAAATTTTAAAAAATTCAGATGCAGCGGAAGAGGCATGTGCGGGATCAACCGTTCATCGCATGAACGTTGTTCAAAAACCATTCGTAGATAGATAAGGATTAAAAACTTTTAAAACCTTTAGAAGATCAGATCTTCACCTGGTGCGGGTAGATGATCACCGCAAACTGAAGTTCGTGGTTTAGGATGAAGGTTCGCTTGAAGCCATTCAAGTGCCCGGCCTCTACAGGTATCCACACGAAGCAGAAACCGATCAAAGCTTCCTTGTCTTCCCGGGGTGCTAGCTCCCTTGTAGAGACAACTTTGGATGGCTGATTTCCTCTCTTTCAATCAACCCTTGATTGTGCTTAAGAGGAGGAAGAAGAAGGAGGGATAGAGAGAAGCGGAACGAAGCCTGCAGCCTTCTTTTATTCTCCCTGCGTTGGAAGGAGGAAGAGAGGAGGAGGAGGCTGCCACCCTTCTTCTTCTTTTGCTCTTGCTTGCGGCTGAATCAAGGAGAGGGGAGAGGGAGGCCACGGCTGCAAGGAGGAGAGCATCACATGCATTAGGGCGTCAGCCCCCTTTCATCTCCTTATAAAGCATCTAGGGCTCCTACAAGTTAGGAGCCCTAGACCTTTTTCCAAGAGGGGCGCCGGTCCCTCTTGTGTTGCCGCACCAATGAAGCAAAGGAGGAGGGGCTTGAGCCCCTCCTTCTTGTGTTGCCCTAATCCTCATCTAATGAGGATTGGGCGCCCCTAATGTGGTTTAGCCCTAATCCAATTAGGGTTTAACCAAATCATGAATCAATTGGGTTCAATCTATACTAGTCCTAATCCAATTAGAACTTGAGTGAACCATGACTCAATTGAACTCTTCAATCCTAACCCAATTAGGAGTCATGTTGATTCATTAGATTAATAATTAATTAGGACTTAAGAAACCCTAATCCAATTAGGACTAATTTAATTTTAGTCCTAATCCATTTAGAACTCTAATTTGAATCCGAAGTCCTAATCCGATTAGGACTCTAGGAATCCTACTCCAAGTAGGAATCCAATTTTAATTCAAAACTCCTAATCTAATTAGGATTGTAGGAATCCTATTCCAAGTAGGAATCTCAGTCCTACTCCAACTAGGATTTCCAGTCCTAATCCAATTAGGACTCTAGGAATCCTACTCGAAGTAGGATTTGTGTTTAAGTCCAATTAATTAATTCTCTTTGTTCCTTCTTCAATTGAATATCAATCGAATTAATTACTTGTGATTCATAATCATGATTCAACCATCGGATCGGTCAATACTTCTAGTGTGTGTGACCCCATAGGTTCTACTCTGACTGGTAGTGAGATATATTATGATCTCTATCACAATATCATTGAAAACTCCTTTCAATGGATTGGAACGATTCCAACTCTACTCATTAGGGTTTATCGATCATCGAGATAATCCCTGTGAGTCCCACCATCCACCAGTGACACCTAGCAGCATGTAGTGGCTACCCAGTAGAATAGAATGATGAACCTCTAGGTGCAGTTATCGTGTGATACAGTCCTACTATCGTGGATCCCTACAGGACGGAGGTCATGGATAACTCGTCAAACCCCTTCGTCTGTCATATGTCAAGATTTATTCGACTCGAGTTCGTTAGTGGAAAACTCTTTCTCCACTTTATATTAGTGCCCTGGCCAAGGTCTTAGAACTCAGTCTAACAAATCACATAGGATCACTCCTCTTCTATGAAGGTCGATAGATTCCATGTAAGTGCATACCCTACTCCTACAGTGAACTTACTGCAGCCAATCTACACTACAAGGACCCATATGAATAGAGACCATGTATACGTGTAGTCAAACTACAATAACCTCACTGTGAGTAGCTGAAGCACCGCAGGTCAAAGGACCAGTCGTACTACTGCAACATCAAGCAAGTCACTGACGAGTGGATAGACATCTAAGTGACTTCTTGTCTTGGTCACGCTCAGTACCCTTGTTCTCTAACAAGTACCTGCACTATCACTTCAGTGTTCCTACACTATGGACTCAAGTCTCGTCCATCTAGAAGGAAAGTGATCTGTGCACTGATCGGATCGATCACCGTCCTCGTGATGATCCATTGATCAGGAGCATTTAGAAATTAATCACCAATGATACATGGCTCAAATTCTCAACTCTTGAGAATATGCATCATCATCTTATTAATTTCTTGGACGATTCATAGACACATAAATAATATGAATAAAAAGATGCTTTCTATTTATTCATTAATAAATAGTCAAATACAAAATTATGTCCCTAGAATTAACAATGTGTCAGCCAGATTGGCTTCTAGGGCATACATCTAACAGTGACATATCAGGATTATCTCAATACATACAACAACACTACCTGTCAGAGCAACAATCACATAACCTGTCACATAACGAACCTGGACAATATATATCAATACATCATCACAGGTATATAACTCAACTGTATAAAAATCTGGTTCCCATTCCATCCATGGTCAAACCCATATCAACAACAGGATCTATGACTGTAACTATACACTATATACAACAGAAGGTTTATAATACACCAAAATGTATAAACCTTTATCTATATTATACTATACTATGGAGCGGCACAGCTAGCAGGCAACCACTAATCCTGCTCCTCTCTATACAATACCTGCCCTGCAATCAAAAACACCAAACTGGGGAGTGAGTATATAAATACTCAGTGAGTGGAGTAGAGAGTACTATGCACATGAGACATGATATAATCATGGCTTGAGGTGAAATCTCAAGAGCATATGAGCAGTCGTTAAGAACAGGGTACACATAACTCAACATAAGAAATAAGGAGTAAATCATCACAATCCCAATCAACTCATCTGGAGCATATATAGAATAATCAAATAAGTATGTATGATAACATGAATATGCTCAACAGGTCATAGTACTGAATCATATAAATTAGGTGCCAATAGGCTGAATTATCAACAAGACAGCTATCGGAAGGTGGGTTTTACGCCCCATGCGAACCAGCAACAACTCCCTACTATCACATGCATATGCAGGATAAGACACTATACCGATAATATAAATGCTAGACAGCTATCGGGAGGTGGGTTTTACGCCCCAGGCGAACCAGCAACAACTCCCCATTATCACATGCATATGCAGAATAAGACACCATACTGATAATTTAAATGCTAGACAGTTATCGGGAGGTGGGTTTTACGTCCTAGGCGAACCAGCAACAACTTCCCACTATCACATGCATATGCAGGATAAGACACCATATCGATAATGTAAATGCTAGACAGTTGTCGGGAGGTGGGTTTTACGCCCCAGGCGAACCAGCAATAACTCCCTACTGTCACATGCATATGCAGGATAAGACACCACACTGATTATGTAAATGCTGGCCAGTATCCAGAACAGAAATTCATCTCACATCTATATACTAAATGGCACCTCACGGAAATTCTACATCCGTGGAAAGCCGTACTGCACCTCGCGGGATCTTACTATGCCCGGCGGCAAGCAGAATATAAGTCGTAGGACCGGCCGATCCTACGCCTAGGGCCGATCCACTGCAGCCCTATCTCCTCTTGCCTCCCTTTTCTTTTGTGATTTCCAGTCCTCTCTCACGCCAAACTTCTAATCCCTATTTCTTTGCAGGTCCTTAAAGTACTCCATGTCATGGGTCAATTATCCTTCCAAACCAATAGCAAAAGAGCCCTGTTTCAATGAAAGATGAAGCTTGGTCATCCAATCATCAACCTTCGAGAGTGAGATCAAGGATCCCCCTCCAGAAAAATTTCAGAAGTCCAATGTTTGGTAAACCTCAACTCTAGGTCTGATTTATTGAAGAAAGTGTCCTAATCAAGTGGTTTCTCAACCACAACGGTCCATTCTTCTAAATCCTAAATGAATTAGTACTTGCGGGTAACTAGTCCTGAAATTACTATGCTCATGTTAATATTTTTTTATCCCATATGTGACTGAATTTTCTGCTGCTATTAGGCTAGTTAATCAACATAACTTATTGATAATCCTTATGTTTATATCCCTCGCATTCATCCTGCATCATTTTTGGTATCAGAGCAAGGTTAATTAGGACACGCACATTGATTATGCTGAAATTCTGCACTTGCTAAAATTTCTGCACTTTTCTGAAATCCATTGATGCCAAAATCCTAGTTGGCATGCCTTATTAAGTTTATGAATTAAATTCGAATATTTTGAATTTTAATTCTGAATTTTAGTTATTAAAGTTGAGATCTGATCTCCACAAATTTAGGAATTGAAGTTACAATTTCAAAGTTAAATTTGAAATTCTAGGTTTGGGCTCCAAATCTGAAATTTTCAATATAACTCTTGAATTCGAATTTTAAAACTTGAAATTTTGAAACATCAGATCTGAAATCCAAATTTGAAATTCAAAATTCGAAATTAAAGTTGGGAACTTAAATTGAAACCAAAAAAATCTGAGATTCAAAATTTAAATTTGAAATTTAAACTTGACATTTGAAATTTGAAATTCAAAAGCTGAAAACTAAAATTCAAATCTCAAATTCAAAATTCAAAAGTTTAAATTCGAAATTTGAAATTTGAAATTTTAAATCTCAACTTGTGTGGACATTTAAAATAGTTGCATCCATCATAAATCATATTAAGGGTACTCTAATTACAACATAAGGGAAGAATTTCATCACCTTTCCTTAGCCCAAAACAACCATCCTCATAAATCTAGAACCCAAGCCTAATTTAAAACTCAACTAGCCAACTTAACTTAGAAACCACAACGAGTCTTTAGGCTAATTGAATTTGGCTAATTCCTTGCTGTCTAGAAAAGTTCCGATCAGGGTCGTGGCTACCATCTTATCTGCCCAGCCCCGTTAAGCGGTTGGTGTCAGCTAAGTATGGTTAATGGCGGTTACACGAACTCTTGGTCCAACTGGCCTGGGCAAGTGATGAACCAATTTTGATTAGATAAGTCTTTGATTTAGATTTAGCAAACCCTAGCATAGGTTAGTCATTTTGTTTTGTCTTAAGCCTTGTATGACAACTAGATCAGGAACACCCTACAACCCATCACATACACAACCCATTGAAGCCATGGACCCCAATCTTGAGACCATCCTAAGGACTATGACTGGGCAGTTCAAGCAATTGAACAATAGGTTTGATCAAGTTGAGGAGAGGCTAGGAACCCTAGAGGAAAATCAACAGATCCATGTAGGACCTGAACTACCTGAATTGACACCCCAACCCCATCGCCACCTTTTCACTCCTGAACATAATCAGCGACGACCACATCAGGATCATGTAGACCAGGATGAACGAGCCCTTAGGAGGATCAGACTTGATGCACCCTCCTTCGAAGGAAGTCTAGACCCTAAGGTATACATTGATTGGAAAAATGACATGGATCAATATTTTGAGTGGTATGAAATGTCAGAAGAAAGAAAATTCAAATTTGCCAAGTTTAGGTTGACACGACATGCAAGATTATACTAAAAAAATATTGAGAGAATCACTAGGCAAAGAGAAGAAGTACCTATCAATATATGGAGACAGATGAAAATTAAGCTAAGAGAGAAATACATCCCATTATCATATGAACAGAGGTTACTAGATCAATGGCAAAGATTAAATCAAGGAGGAAAAACTGTATCTGAGTACATTGCCAAATTTGATGAGTTCGCTATGAGGTGCAACATAATCGAGTCAGAAGCCGTAACCCTATCTAGGTTTAGAGCTGGTCTTAAGGAGGACATTCAAAGGGAATTGTTCTTAAGGGAAATTCATGATTTAGACCAAGCCTACCAGATTGCCAGAGACTGCGAACGATTCCAGAGGGGACCCATTTTTCGACGACCTGAACCCAATAGGATTAGCAACCTTGGAAGCAGGCCGAACCCAAGTCCAAACCCATCACACAGACCCAATCCTATCACTCCACAGGCTCGTAGGGACGACAAAGGAAAGGCCCCTGAAGGTAGAAAGGAAAACAATGTCCCTTGTTTTAGGTGTCATAAAATGGGACATTATGCAAGCCAATGCCCTACTAGAGCGTTACACATAGGAGAAGTAGAAGAAGAAGGTCTTGAGACCCTAAAAAATTATGGAGAGGAAGTCTACGAAGCAGAGACCAATTTGGTAGATGAATATGAAGAAGAGGAAGAAATCATTGAGATGTCTGAATTTCTAGGAGTTGTGAGATATATATTGACCCAGGCTAAAGAACAAGAAAATTGGCGTAGGACCAACATCCTAAAAACCTTTATCAAAATAGGAGAAAAAGCCTGCAAAATCATCTTAGATAGTGGAAGCTGTGTCAACGCCATATTAACCAACACCGTCAAGAGTTTAGGGTTGCCTACCGTACCCCATCCCAATCCCTATAAGGTATCTTGGATAAATTCGACCTCAATACCCATTAAACTTTTATGCCAAGTCCAGATACAATTCCAATCCTATCAGGAGAAGGTATGGTTGAAAGAGTAGATGCCCTACAAGCCAATCGTAATATGTATTGCGAAGGGTTTTTCTTTTAATTTGTCCAAATCATGTACATGACATTTAAATATGAATAAAGGCGTTATGTTTTATCATATGCTGTTGATTATATTTATGATAAACTCCTTAGATTAGGGCAATGGTTTTAAGACTATGATGAGATCATACTAGTGAGACTTAAAATCCTAAAATCCTAATCTTAAATATTTCCAGTCATTGGTACATTGAGTCGGGGATCAATGATTACCGGAAAGACTGGCATGTCTTATGTATGCTCGATGCAGAGGATGATTGATCTCACAATCATTTGTGTGGAGACACTAATACAAAGATATGGGTGCTCATTAGAAGAATGAGTTCACTGAATTGACCTACAAAGAGAAATCTTATGAAGTCTTACTTACATGTCAAAAGATGATTCTCTTAGTGGGAGTTGTGCAACTGATCCTTTGACCTGAGATCACCATGGTATCTTGTGCACATGAACCTATGTTTTGGTTTACACTCATTCATGACAATAAGTTATGTACGAGGTCTTCTGGATATGGTGGATTGTGTACGAAGATTATGAGTAGGTCAACAAGAAATTAATCACTTCTAGTAAGAAAAGATAGCATTCTATTTATTCTAATCATATGATAATTCAGGAAGCCTTTGATCAAAGCAGAATGAAAATTAGAAAGAGTTTCTAATGTTTCATTATTTGAATTATCATTAAAAGATTGAGAAAAATATGAATATAAAATTGAGTTTGACATATATTCATACTCATATACATATTTGGGATGCAGTTTGATTAAAGGATTGAATTGCATGGTAACTTGCCACTGAAGGATATTTTTGGTATTTCCACCAAATTTCATATTTTCCGGGTAGACATGACACGTTGCTAGACGTCAATCTTGTCTTATAGGTTTGATCGAATTAAAGAGTTTAATTCGATCACCAATTAGAAAGGATTCTAATTGTTAAGTTCGGGTTCGCGCAGTTTGGACTTAAATCGATTAGAAGAGTTCTAATCAAGTTGGGTCAACTCGCACTCACACCTATTGCTGGCTAAGTATGGAACCCAATGGGTCACACACAAGAAAACTTATCAAGGGTATAATTGGATTAGATCATGTTTGCAAGATAAACATCCTAGCAGGTGTTGCAAACCTTAGCTCCTGATTCGAACTGGATTCGAATCTAATTCGAATTGGATTCGAATCTGATTTTTAATTGATCTAATTTGATTAGATCATATTCTAATATGGGTTAGCCAAGAGTTGGCACCTAATTGGCTTGATTTGAGTCTAATTGGATTAGATTTGATAAAACATTTATTTTTGACCGTTAGATCTTCATCTACCGTTGGATGAAGACATAATGGTGAGTTGGTTTGAACCCAATTAGATTGGGTTAAGAAAGGCCTTTAATCATGACCATTTGATCTTCATCAGCCATTGGATGAAGACATAATATGATCATGATGAGGCATCTTGCATTGGGACCATTGGATCATCCTAGAACCGTTGGATGATGACATAACTCCCCTTACTCATGGCGCCTTGCATTCTAGCCATTGGATCTTCATCATGAGATGATGGATGATCAAGATTCATGGCGTGATGGATCAGCATTTGATGTTGACTTGGTCAACATCAGATGGCGTGAAGATGGACTTATGATGGCATGAAGAAAGAGAATGCCGCATGAGGTGTTTTGGATAAGGATGCCATAACCACCTCTTCACATGATACGCCTCCCTATTTTGTTGGCGCCTCATCCTAGAGATGGCTCTTCATTTGATCACGCCTCCATCCTCTTATCACGCCCCATCTGAAGGATGTGTGGATAGGATGCATCCTTTGGTGATGCATCCCCACGCCATCTATAAATAGGAATGCTCCCGGTGTTTTCTAATCATCGGAAATCAATCCAACTCTCTCTCTCTCATATCCCTTCTTTCTTACATTAGTTTCTTTCTTTCTAACATTGCTTCTAGTGTATCCTAAGCCAAGACAAGGTGGTCTTCATTAGGACAAAAGGATTAGAAGTGATTTTAGAAGGCTAAAGAAAAATAGAAAGGAAGGAAAGCAAGCCATTAGAGTTCTTTAGAAGAATTCTGCATTAAGGATCAAAAGTCTTTGGAGCTAAAGTCTTGATCAAGTTTTCGTGTGGATCACCATTGGAGGGCGGACACTTGGACGCCTCGTAGAGATTGTACACTTTGGATTAGCATTTGAGGTATTCTACTAATTCTGCATTTATTTTATATTATTTGATTGTAATCATTAAGGTGATCTAGGCTTAAAAGGGTTTCATGCATAGGGACTTTATTAAGAAAATTTTAAAATCCCTAGCTTCCGCTGCCCATTATGACATGCTAGAACCCTACAGTGGTATCAGAGCTATCCTTAATTGGTTCAATCAAATAATAATGCATGATGTATGATTATTAATTTACTATGAGATAGTAATGTCATATGCTTAATGAAATGCTGAAATATATGATTCATATATGATATGATATGTAATAAAATGTCATGATATGAAATTTTCCATATGAAAATATGTTGAAGCATGTTAATTAGTTGCTTATAATTTATACATGCTATGAGATAGCTATGATGCATGATAGCTTATTTTAGATATGTTAAATATATGTTACAATTAAAGAATGTGCTAGAGACTAGTAAGCCCTCAATAAAAATTATATTAAGTCATAGTGTTAAAAAAATTTTAAGCTAACCCATTCTAGAACAATTAATCTAATTGGTGTCTAAGGAAAGCACTAAAGGTGGTTACTTAATTAGGACCTTACTCTTTGAGTAAGGGGAGCCTCCCACCTGCTTACCTGGCCAATTGTTTGATTGTCTATTATGGATAAGCTTAATATTGATATAATACTATTGATAGCCTTCCTTCATGCCTCGATATTATTATGTCAAGATCCATGCTAGTTTGTTGTGCTAAAATAAAACTTGCAATGGGGACTGATGTTATACTGTCTTGGTGCATTAAGATGCTTATGGCATATTTTAATATATTGCCTTGTTGTGCAACCACAAGGGCAATATTATTCGAATATGACTATATGGAAATGAAGGATTTGACTTAACTAAAATATTATTGTTTGTTGTGCTAACACAAGGCAATAAGTATTTTAAGAGGACAAGATAAAGTTGAGAATTGCATAAGATGCAATCGGAAAGAGTTTCCTACCTTTGAACTCATAAAGGTTTGTTGTGTAACCACAAGGCTTTTTATGATGAATTAGGATCTCAACCCTACTAAGAAAAATTATATTTTCACGTTTATCATAAGAGAGGGCTATGATATTCGATAAAAATAGTAGGAGACAAATTAGATTAAAGTCCTTATCTAGTTGCAAACATGTCATCATGATTGGTCTGCTTATATTAGTTATGTTCTTGCATATGTAGAATTATTAAATGGCTTCTTCACTTTCACTAAGAGGCATCCTAGATGCCAACAAGTTGACCGGACCAAACTATGTGGACTGGTTGAGGAATTTAAAGATAGTACTCACTCAGGAGAAAATTTCCTATATACTTGAAACCCCTGATCTTGGAGATCTAGGGGATGATGCTACAGAAGAGGAGGTTGCCACACATAAGATGTGGAAAAATGACAGTTTGACTGTCAAATGTATCATACTTGCCTCTATGAGCAATGAATTACAGAGGCAACATGAAGGCATGGACACTCAATCCATACTTCTCAATTTAAAAGAGTTGTATGGAGAACAAAGCAGGACTGCTAGGTATGAGATATCTAAGCAGTTGTTCCGTGCTAGAATGAATGAAGGAACTCCAGTGCAAAATCATGTTCTTATGGTTATAGACTTAATCACGAGATTAAGTCAATTAGGTTTTGCTATGGATAGTGAGCTCAGTCAGGATTTGATCCTGCAATCACTGCCTGATTCATTCTCTCAGTTTGTTGTGAACTTTCACATGAACAAGCTGAACACCTCCCTGCCCGAGCTGTTAAATATGCTCAAAACAGCTGAAGGCCATATTAAGAAGGATAAAGGTCCACTCCTTCTTATAGATGGCACTTCTAAAAGGAAATCGGGAAATAAGGGTTCTAAGAAACGATTGAACCCCAAGAGTAGCATCAAAAAGAAAAAAGGAAAGAAAAACTCCGGATCAAGTACCTGTTTTCATTGCGGCAAAGCTGGCCACTGGAAAAGGAATTGCAAGAGTTTTCTTGCAAGTATGAAGACCGATGCAAGAGTTGCATCAAAAGGTATGTTTATGTTACATGCCAACTTGTCATTAAGTTCTTCAAATTCAAATTCATGGGTATTGGATACCGGCTGTGGTTTTCACATTTGCAAATCTTTGCATGGACTACAGAAAATTAAAATTTTGAAGAAAGGTGACTTCGAGCTGTATGGCGCTGGAGGAGAGTCCATCCAGGCTGAAGCTGTTGGAACCTACAACTTGGAGTTACCTTCGGGAGAGCTCCTACAATTAGAAGATTGTTATTATATGCCCAAAATTATTAGAAATGTAATTTCCATTCCTTTGTTGTTAAAGAAAGGATTTGAAATTAATGGAAAGGGCAATGGTTGCTCTATTTATTTTTCTAATAAGCATCTTTGCAATGGCATTATGGAAAATGGTCTTCTTGTTTTATTACTTAATGACAATGTCTTTCATATTAATAAAAGCAATAAAAGAAAGAGAGAGGAAGTAAATAACACCCTTCTTTGGCATTGCCGACTTGGTCACATAAGTGAATCAAGAATCAACAAGTTATACAAAGAAGAGTTCTTTGATCCTTATGATTATGAATCATTAGGAACTTGTGAATCTTGTCTTATGGGTAAAATGACTAAGTCTCCATTCACTGGACATGGAGAAAGGGCAAGTGAGTTATTAGGACTTATACACACAGATGTATGTGGTCCTATGACAACTCCAGCTAGAGGTGGATACTCTTACTTCATCACATTCACTGATGATTTATCAAGATTCGGATATGTGTATCTTATGAAACATAAATCCGAAGCTTTTGATAAGTTTAAAGAGTATCAAAGTATGGTTGAAAAACAAACCGAAAAGTGTATTAAAATCCTTCGATCTGATCGAGGAGGTGAATACCTTTCTAGTGAGTTTTTAAATCATCTTAAAGAAAAGGGCATTCCCTCTGAATGGACACCTCCGTATACGCCACAATTAAATGGTGTAGCTGAACGGAGAAATCGTACTTTATTAGATATGGTACGGTCCATGATGTGCTTTACTGATCTTCCTAATTCCTTCTGGGGTTTTGCCCTAGAGACTGCTGCACTAATATTAAACAGGGTACCTTCTAAGTCTGTACCTAGCACTCCATATGAGATATGGAGAGGAAAGAAGCCTAATCTTAAGTATCTTAAGATATGGGGTTGTCAAGCTTATGTCAAAAGAAATTTTGGACACAAGCTAAGTGCTAGATCAGATAAATATATTTTTGTAGGTTATCCTAAAGATAGTATAGGATACATCTTCTATCATCCTACCGAACAAAAAGTTTTTGTAGATAGGCATGCCATTTTCTTAGAAAAAGAGTTTATCTTAGAAAAGGGCAAGGATAGAAAAATAGAACTTGAAGAAGTTCAAGACCTACAAATAGAAACACAAGAAATTCTTCAACCAGATGTACCCATTGATGAGGTACAACCACAACACACATCTCCTCTCCGAAGGTCAGATAGAGTGCGAAGAGCACCTGAGAGATATGGGTTCATCATTGAAAATGATGAAGCCCACATTGTTCAGAATAATGATCCTCTGACCTATTCGGAAGCTGTCATGAGTAATGACTCTGACAAATGGCTAGAAGCCATGAAATCCGAAATAGATTCTATGTATACCAACCAAGTATGGACTTTGGTTGATGCACCAGAGGGTGTAAACCCTATAGGTTGCAAATGGGTCTATAAGAAAAAGATTGGAGCAGATGGCCAAGTAGAAACCTACAAGGCTAGATTGGTGGCAAAAGGTTTCAGGCAAAAGCAAGGAATTGACTATGGTGAAACTTTTTCGCCAGTAGCTATGCTCAAATCTATTCGGATTTTGCTTGCAATAGCTGCATACTATGATTATGAAATCTGGCAGATGGATGTCAAAACCGCCTTCCTTAATGGTTATCTTGAGGAAGAAGTTTACATGACACAGCCAGAAGGATTTGTCTCAAGTAAGAGAGCAAATCAAGTATGCAAGCTTAAGAGATCCATTTATGGATTAAAGCAAGCATCGAGGAGTTGGAACATCCGTTTTGATACAACAGTCAAAGAGTTTGGTTTTATCAAAAATGTGGATGAACCATGTGTGTACAAGAAGACTAGTGGGAGTGCCATTGTCTTCTTAATATTGTATGTAGATGACATACTGATCATTGGAAATGATATTCCAATGTTACAATCGGTCAAGACTTGGCTGTCAAAAAGCTTTTCCATGAAAGACTTGGGAGAAGCATCCTATATACTTGGTATAAAGATCTATAGGGATAGATCTAAAAGGATGCTAGGCTTGTCCCAGTCTAGATACATAGATAATGTGCTGAAAAGATTCAGCATGGAAGAAAGTAAAAGAGGTTATTTGCCTATATGAGTCATGGCATACGTCTCTCTAAGAAGATGTCTCCTAAGACATCTGAAGAGAGGAATAGAATGAATTCTATTCCCTATGCTTCGGCAATAGGATCGATTATGTATGCTATGCTATGTACTAGGCCTGATGTTGCTTATGCCTTAGGCATAACAAGTAGATTTCAGGCTGATCCAGGAGAGGATCATTGGATAGCTGTGAAAAATATTCTTAAGTACTTGAGAAGGACTAAAGATATTTTTCTAGTTTATGGAGGATCTGAGTTGAAACTAGAAGGATTTTCTGATTCTAGTTTTCAATCAGATCCAGATGATAGCAAGTCCACTTCAGGGTATGTCTTTACCCTAAATGGTGGTGCAGTGAGCTGGAAGAGTTCCAAACAGCAAACTGTAGCTGACTCAACTACTGAGCCAGAATACATTGCTGTAAGTGAAGCCGCTAAGGAAGCTGTCTGGATGAAGAAGTTCATCTCTGAGTTAGGAGTAGTTTCCGAGATTGCTGGACCAGTCCCAGTTGATTGTGATAACACTGGAGCTGTCGCTCAAGCGAAGGAACCAAGGTCTCATCACAAATCCAAGCACATTCTAAGACGCTTCCATCTTGTTCGAGAGATTGTCGAGAGACAAGACATAGTCATTGAACGAGTAGACACCAAGAACAACCTAGCAGACCGTTCACTAAAGCTCTACCACAACAGCAGTTCGATCGCCACCTCGATTGTATGGGGATAAAATATAAGAGCGATTGGCTTTAGTGCAAGTGGGAGATTGAAAGAGTAGATGCCCTACAAGCCAATCGTAATATGTATTGCGAAGGGTTTTTCTTTTAATTTGTCCAAATCATGTACATGACATTTAAATATGAATAAAGGCATTATGTTTTATCATATGCTGTTGATTATATTTATGATAAACTCCTTAGATTAGGGCAATGGTTTTAAGACTATGATGAGATCATACTAGTGAGACTTAAAATCCTAAAATCCTAATCTTAAATATTTCCAGTCATTGGTACATTGAGTCGGGGATCAATGATTACCGGAAAGACTGGTATGTCTTATGTATGCTCGATGCAGAGGATGATTGATCTCACAATCATTTGTGTGGAGACACTAATACAAAGATATGGGTGCTCATTAGAAGAATGAGTTCACTGAATTGACCTACAAAGAGAAATCTTATGAAGTCTTACTTACATGTCAAAAGATGATTCTCTTAGTGGGAGTTGTGCAACTGATCCTTTGACCTGAGATCACCATGGTATCTTGTGCACATGAACCTATGTTTTGGTTTACACTCATTCATGACAATAAGTTATGTACGAGGTCTTCTGGATATGGTGGATTGTGTACGAAGATTATGAGTAGGTCAACAAGGAATTAATCACTTCTAGTAAGAGAAGATAGCATCCTATTTATTCTAATCATATGATAATTCAGGAAGCCTTTGATCAAAGCAGAATGAAAATTAGAAAGAGTTTCTAATGTTTCATTATTTGAATTATCATTAAAAGATTGAGAAAAATATGAATATAAAATTGAGTTTGACATATATTCATACTCATATACATATTTGGGATGCAGTTTGATTAAAGGATTGAATTGCATGGTAACTTGCCACTGAAGGGTATTTTTGATATTTCCACCAAATTTCATATTTTCCGGGTAGACATGACACGTTTCTAGACGTCAATCTTGTCTTATAGGTTTGATCGAATTAAAGAGTTTAATTCGATCACCAATTAGAAAGGATTCTAATTGTTAAGTTCGGGTTCGCGCAGTTTGGACTTAAATCGATTAGAAGAGTTCTAATCAAGTTGGGTCAACTCGCACTCACACCTATTGCTGGCTAAGTATGGAACCCAATAGGTCACACACAAGAAAACTTATCAAGGGTATAATTGGATTAGATCATGTTTGCAAGATAAACATCCTAGCAGGTGTTGCAAACCTTAGCTCCTGATTCGAACTGGATTCGAATCTAATTCGAATTGGATTCGAATCTGATTTTTAATTGATCTAATTTGATTAGATCATATTCTAATATGGGTTAGCCAAGAGTTGGCACCTAATTGGCTTGATTTGAGTCTAATTGGATTAGATTTGATAAAACATTTATTTTTGACCGTTAGATCTTCATCTACCGTTGGATGAAGACATAATGGTGAGTTGGTTTGAACCCAATTAGATTGGGTTAAGAAAGGCCTTTAATCATGACCATTTGATCTTCATCAGCCATTGGATGAAGACATAATATGATCATGATGAGGCATCTTGCATTGGGACCATTGGATCATCCTAGAACCGTTGGATGATGACATAACTCCCCTTACTCATGGCGCCTTGCATTCTAGCCATTGGATCTTCATCATGAGATGATGGATGATCAAGATTCATGGCGTGATGGATCAGCATTTGATGTTGACTTGGTCAACATCAGATGGCGTGAAGATGGACTTATGATGGCATGAAGAAAGAGAATGCCGCATGAGGTGTTTTGGATAAGGATGCCATAACCACCTCTTCACATGATACGCCTCCCTATTTTGTTGGCGCCTCATCCTAGAGATGGCTCTTCATTTGATCACGCCTCCATCCTCTTATCACGCCCCATCTGAAGGATGTGTGGATAGGATGCATCCTTTGGTGATGCATCCCCACGCCATCTATAAATAGGAATGCTCCCGGTGTTTTCTAATCATCGGAAATCAATCCAACTCTCTCTCTCTCATATCCCTTCTTTCTTACATTAGTTTCTTTCTTTCTAACATTGCTTCTAGTGTGTCCTAAGCCAAGACAAGGTGGTCTTCATTAGGACAAAAGGATTAGAAGGGATTTTAGAAGGCTAAAGAAAAATAGAAAGGAAGGAAAGCAAGCCATTAGAGTTCTTTAGAAGAATTCTGCATTAAGGATCAAAAGTCTTTGGAGCTAAAGTCTTGATCAAGTTTTTGTGTGGATCACCATTGGAGGGCGGACACTTGGACGCCTCGTAGAGATTGTACACTTTGGATTAGCATTTGAGGTATTCTACTAATTCTGCATTTATTTTATATTATTTGATTGTAATCATTAAGGTGATCTAGGCTTAAAAGGGTTTCATGCATAGGGACTTTATTAAGAAAATTTTAAAATCCCTAGCTTCCGCTGCCCATTATGACATGCTAGAACCCTACAATGGTGTGATGTCCTTTCTATGGGAGTAAGTAGCATTATCCTAGGCAGGCCATGGCTATACGATCATGATGCTACCCTATTTGGATGATCAAATTCGTATTTCTTCAATCATAATGGAAAAAAAATTGTAGTTCACCCTACCCCACCTAAGGACAACATTAAGAGGGGAGCTAGTAGTAGTCTGAAGGGAAAAAAAACTGGATTGAACCTAATCAGTGCTAAGGAATTAGAGCAAGAGATCAATGAAGGTTCACCCATTTGGATGTTGACTGTTAAGGAGACCCAGGACCAAACCCCAGTAGCACACCCTCAAGAAGTGGTTGAAATCTTAGAGGAGTTCAAAGATGTATTTCCTAAAGATCTTCCTGACAACCTACCACCTTTAAGGGACATTCAGCATGCCATAGACCTAGTTCCAGGAGCCACCTTGCCCAATCTACCCCATTATAGGATGAATCCTTCAGAGCACCAAGAATTGCAAAAGCAAGTTGGCGAGTTACTTAGGAAAGGGTTCATTAGGGAGAGTTTAAGTTCTTGTGCAGTACCTGCCCTTCTGACCCCTAAGAAAGATGGCACTTGGAGAATGTGTGTAGATAGTCGTGCCATCAATAAGATTACCGTCAAATACCATTTTCCTATTTTCTGTCTAGACGACATGTTAGATATGATGGTCGGAGCCACGGTATTCTCCAAAATCGATCTTAAGAGTGGCTATCATCAAGTAAGAATTAGGCCGGGGGATGAATGAAAAACCACCTTTAAGACTAAGGACGGCTTATTTGAATGGGTAGTGATGCCTTTCGGTTTATCCAACGCACCTAGTACCTTTATGAGGATCATGACCCAAGTTTTAAGGATATTCATTGGAAAGTTTGTAGTGGTCTATTTCGATGACATTCTCATATATAGCAAAACAAAAGATGACCACTTGAATCACCTTAGAAAAGTTTGTCAATCACTTAGACAAGATAGCCTCTATGCTAATCGAAAGAAATGTGAATTCATGACACATAGGACTATCTTTTTAGGATTTGTCGTGACCACTGAAGGAGTATCTGCCGATCCTGAAAAAGTCAAATCCATAATTGAGTGGCCAGTACCCA
Organism: Phoenix dactylifera; assembly: GCF_051530095.1. NCBI lineage: Eukaryota > Viridiplantae > Streptophyta > Magnoliopsida > Arecales > Arecaceae > Phoenix > Phoenix dactylifera. The sequence continues at coordinate 28,774,275 of NC_143190.1, forward strand.
AAAACATTCATGACGTTCGTAGCTTTCATGGTCTAGCCACATTCTATAGGAGATTCATTAGAGGATTCAGCACAATTGTCGCCCCCATTACTGATTGCCTTAAGAGAGAAAATTTTGAGTGGACCAAGGCAGCTGAAAAAGCCTTTAGAGAGATTAAGGACAAGATGACACAAGCACCTATATTGAGATTATCCGACTTTTCTAAAGTTTTCGAGGTTGCTTGTGACGCATCAGGAGTCGGGATTGGAGGCGTTCTAAGTCAGGAAAACCACCCAGTAGCATTCTTTAGTGAGAAATTAAACGACGCCAAGCTAAGGTATTCTACCTACGATAGAGAGTTGTATGCAGTGGTCCAAGCCCTAAGGTACTGGAGACACTACCTTCTGCCACTAGAGTTTGTCCTATACTCCGATCATGAAGCCCTACGTTTCCTCAACTCTTAGAAAAAGTTAAACCCTAGACATGCAAAATGGGTAGAGTACATCCAGGCCTATACCTTCATCCTAAAACATAAGGCTGGGAAAGAAAACCGTGTTGCCGACGCCCTTAGTAGACGATCTATGCTCCTCACTTCTGTTAGTACCAAAGTCATAGGTTTTGAAAGGCTTAAAGAGGAGTATGAATATTGCCCCGACTTTAAGGAAATCTACCAATCAATCCGTCAAGGACCCTCGAGCCAATTCCACGATTTTACCATTCACGATGGATTTCTCTTCAAAGGAAATAAGTTGTGCATTCCCCGTACGTCCACCCGAGACTTTCTAGTTTGGGAAATCCACGCCGGAGGCCTAGCTGGTCACTTTGGTAGGAACAAAACCATCTTAGAAGTTGAAGACCAGTTCTTTTGGCCAGGTCTAAAGAAAAACATTGCCCAAATAGTAGCCCGATGTCGAACCTGCACCACAGCAAAGCAACAACGACAAAACACCGGTCTATACACTCCCCTACCAGTCCCCGAATGCCCTTGGCAAGATATTAGCATGGACTTTGTGTTAGGATTACCCAAAACCCTGAGAAAACATGATTCAGTATATGTCGTGGTAGACCGATTCTCCAAAATGGCACACTTCATACCTTGTTCCCAGACTTATGATGCCTCAAAAATAGCTAAACTTTTTCTAAATAAAGTGGTTAGGCTACATGGTTTACCCAAGACCATCGTATCAGATAGAGACGTTAAGTTCACTAGCTATTTCTGGAAGACCCTTTGGCATATGCTAGGAACCAAACTCAAATTCTCCACTACCTACTACCCTCAAACTGATGGTCAGACCGAAGTCGTTAATCGGAGTCTAGGAAACTTATTGAGATGCCTTGTCGGTGACAACCTAGAAAACTGGGATCTCCTATTATCACGCGCTGAATTCGCTTATAACAGCTGAGTCAATAGATCCACAGGAAAGAGTCCTTTTGAGATTGTCCATGGATATAAACCTAGAAAACCTGTAGATCTTATTCCATTACCATCACATGCACGGGTCTCAGAGACAGCAGAATCATATGCACAACATGTCAGGGATTTACATAAGGAAATCAGTAAGAAAATTGACATGAGTAACAAAGCTTATGCGCAAGCAGCTAATCGTCACAAACGAGCTAAGGAATTCATTGAAGGAGACTATGTAATGATTAGACTAAAACCTGAAAGGTTTCCCCCGGGAACTATGAAAAAATTGCATGCCCGCAGTGCAGGTCCATTTAGGATATTAAAGAAAATTGAACCTATCGCTTATGTGGTTGACTTACCCCTTGATTTTGGTATTAGCTCGACCTTCAACATCTCAGACCTTATAGAGTATAAGGGACCAACATTGATACCTAGTGAGCCTTTTGATCATGCTCCCATTGAGAGTGAACCCACACCTGAGTGCCCTCCAGCCACATTTCCAGAATCGAGAGATAGGGTTGAACATGTTTTGGATGATCAAGCTATCACCATCCGGAATAAAGGGTACCAACGCTATTTGGTTCACTGGGAGGGTCGACCAAAATCTGATGATTCATGGATTACTCAAAAGGACCTACAGAGACTCAACCCAGATCTCCTAGAAAAGTACCACAGCCAAACCAACCCCTGTTCGACAGAGTCGAATTCTTCCCACCTCGGGAGAATTGGTGCGGGCACCAGAATCCAGAAAAGACTCCAATAAATTAACTCAAGATCACTGTAGCTTTGATCGAGTCCTGTAAATAAAATCAATAAGTCAGAAAGCAAGCCTCAATAAGTCAGAAAGCAAGCCAAGTCAGGACAGGTTGCATGTTTCTACTACCACCTTGCATGTTTCTACCACCACCTTTGCACACCTTTGGAGCACCACCTCGGCATCCACATCAACATCAGCTGGCCAACTCACCACCACTCTGACCAATGGAAGCACGCCAACCAGGATGAAGTCAAGCATAAAGAGCCGACCACATCATCTCATCAAAAGAACCAATGCAACGTCATGCCACCTCATCAGAAGAACCAATTACTATGCAACATACTATGTGACACCTATTGGGACGCCACCTCAACACCATATCAGCAATGATCTCAACCAAGAGGATAATGCCAAATGGAAGAGTCAAAATCCAAAGAACCAATCACCATGCCACCTCATACAAGTTGACACGTCACCCAAATTCAAAGTCCAAGAGATCGGCCACAATTTAAATGCAAGAAAATTTCAAATGGGAGCCAACAACTTTTCAAATCTCCTCCTTAAAGCCGGCCAACTTTCTTTCCTTTTCTCTAGCAACCAAGCCTCCCAATGTGGAGCGCCATTCATTATGTGTTTAAATTTCAAATCATGAGGAAAGTCTATAAATACCTCCTCATGACATCTTGTAATTTCAGTTGATGAATGAATAAAAAAAAAGAGCTTCTTTCTTCCTTAGCAATCTTGCTTTGTCACCTTGAGAGAAGGTTGGGCGTGAGGCCCTTGTTCCAAGTTGGGCGTGAGGCCCTAAAGCCACTTCCACTTCCACCGCAGCCCTATCTCCTCTCGCCTCTCTTTTCTTTTGTAATGACCCAAAGATTGATTTAAAGATTGATTTTGATGATCACAAAACCTTGAAGTATAAATACTAATGTTTGTGTTGCAAGAAGAAAGATAATTTATTTTGCAAGGAACATAGCAAGTTGGAAAAATACAAGAAGGCCTCAAAAGCTCTCAAGAAAAGTTGGAAGAAAGCTACACTTTATTGGCCCAAGTTTCAAAGTTCAAATGATTCAAGTTAGAGGAGCAAATTCAAAGAAAGATTCAAAAGAATAGTCCTCGAGTCGACTCCTGGAAGTTTAGAGTCGACTCTGGCACTCTGGAGTTTCAAGAAACAGTGCTCGAGTCGACTCCGATACTCTACGAGTCGACTTCGACTGAGAACAAACAAAAAGACAGAGAGTTGATTTTCAGCGCTACAGTGCTCGAGTCGACTCCTACTTCAGCGCTACAGTGCTCGAGTCGACTCCTACTTCAGTGCTACAGTGCTCGAGTCGACTCCTACTTCAGCGCTACAGTGCGGAGTCGACTCCCAGCTACAGTGCCGACAGACTACTATTCACAAGTGACTCCTGTTTCAGCCGAGTCGACTCCAGCACGCTGGGAGGCATAACGGCTAGCTTTTTCTTGATTCCAACGGCTCTATTTTTGTCTCTAATGGCTAGATTTTTGTTTTCACTCCCTCTAAAGCTATAAAATCAAGAGGAGAGCTAGGGAAGAAGGTATGGAAGTGGGAGAGAATATTTAGGGAAGAGATTTCAAAGAGATTACAAGGAAAATCTCCCAAAAGCACAAAAGGGCCATTCAAAGTAAAAGAGAAAAAAGAAGAACATCCAAGTGAATCCCAAAGCTTCCTCTCCAACTGTGTGCTGCCTCGGTGATCCTCTACTTCGTGCAAAATCAGAAGAGGGTCAAGTAAAGAAGAAGCCAAGTTCCTTCATCTACAAATTTGTTTGAGGGCTTCTTCTCTTTACTTTACTTGTTTATATTTGCTATATTTGCTTATTTGAGAAGCTTGTATTTGATTTAAACTCTTGTTCTAATATCTTGTAACTTGATTCAATCAAGGGATTGAATCAAGGGGTTAAGGTTTGTTGGTGAGCCAATGGAAAAACCAACGTTGTAAGGTTGTGATTGGTGAGCCTTTGGAAAAACCAACTGGGTTGATTGTGAACCCGGAAAACAATCGTTGCAAGGTTGTGGTTGGTGAGCCTTTGGAAAAACCAACGGGGTTTGATTGTGAATCCGGAAAAATAATCGGTTGGTTCTAGTCGGTGAGTCTTTGAAAACCGACCGAGTTCGTTGTGATCTCGCAAAACAACAAGTTGGGTTGTGAGCTTGTAAAACAACCGGCTGTAATCTGAGGGATTATAGTGAAATTCCCAAAAGGTCTTGGGGAGTGGATGTAGGTGCTGGGGTGCACCGAACCACTATACATCTTTGTGTTTGTAATGCCTTATCTCGTGTATTTCATGCCTTACATTCGTACTTGATTATGTAATATCTCTAGCTTTGTTTTCTATAGAGTTATAAGTGATTGTTTAGAATTTGCTTAGCTTCCTCTCCATTCTTATCATACACATAGATTAAAATTGATCATACAACTATAAGTTAATTTTAGATCAATTGCACCCTAAAGCCATAGTATAATTGCTCTAACTTAATTTTCCACTACTTTACTTGTAATTGCCTAGAGCTTAAGTAAATAACATCTTATCATTCCGCTGCATTCAATTCAAAGTAAAAATTAGGGAACATAATTTGTAGAAAACCCAATTCACCCTCCCTCTTGGGTTATCACCTTGGGCAACAAGTGGTATCAGAGTAGGTGCTCTTTTATTAATTATAGTCTTAACCGACTAGAGCTAAAGATTATGACAACCCCACATAATACATTATTTGCCGAGGGACTTTCCATAAACAGACCTCCACCTTTTGATGGAACTTACTATATTCAATGGAAAGCTAGAATGAAAATTTTTGTTCAATCACAAAACTATAAAATATGGAATATCATTATAAATGGCCCTCACACACTCTCTCAAGCTGTCAATGAAAAAGACTTAGCACAATTGAATATTAATGCTATGAACATTCTATATTATGCTATCCATGAATCTATATTTCATAAGATTTCTGCATGCTTATCTGCTAAAGAAATCTGGGATACTTTAAGAAATATTTATGATAAATCTCAGATTAGCTCACATGTGCTTCAATTGCATACTAACAATGAGACTGCAGAATCTTCCACATTAGTCGAGTCGACTCCCAGTTTGTCCGAGTCGACTCCTAGAGAAAAACAGTCTGAAAGGCAGAGACTCAGTCTTGGAGATCCTGTGAACGAGTCGACTCCAAGTATTTCAGAGTCGACTCCCAAGTTAGCCGAGTCGACTCCAACAAGGTCCGAGTCGACTCCGAGGCAGAACAGTTCAAAAGACAGAGAATCATCTTTTAGGCCTCTGAGAGCGAGACGTCTCCCGAAAATCTCGAGTCGACTCTCAAGTCAGTCGAGTCGACTCCAAGTAAACCCGAGTCGACTCGAGGAAGAAAGAACAACAAAAAAAATCAAAAGCTTCCTAAAGACAAAGAAGAAGAGGAAGCTAGATGAAAGAAAGAAAGAGATAAAAAGGAAGAAAGCCTTGACCAAGAAAGAGTCAAACAAAAAAATGAAAGCTAGGAGCAACAATGATGATATTAGCTCCAAAGAACTACAAGAGGTAACTAACTTGTGCTTCATGGCACAAGAAGATAAGGTAAAATCTGAATCTACCTTTACATCAAATGATTTTTAAGAAAAATTCCCTTATGATGAATTATTAAATACTTTTCATGATTTGTATGGTGAATGTAGAAAATTAGCTATGAAGAATAAAAATCTTAAGAAACTAAATCTGAAAATTTCAAAAGAAAGAAATTCTAGTGATGAAATACAAGATAAACTAAATTCTGAAAATGAAAGCTTAAGGTTAAATGTAGAACAATTGATTCAAAAAAATCAGAGTTTAATTAAAGAAAATCAAAACTTAAGAAAAAAAATTAACCAATTAAAATCTTTTATTAACAAATTCACTGTAAGTTCAGAAAGATTAAAAATGATGTTTGAAAGCCAATATGTTGCTTATGATAAATCAAAATTTGGCTTGACACCTCTAGAGAAAAAGGTTATCAATTCACCAAGCAAACCATTAAATAAGATAACTTATTTCAAACATGAAAAGAATGGGCATAACAACTTTACCTATCGTTCTAACATAATTAAATCAAGTGGTAAAGTTATTACCATTAAACAAATTTGGGTTCCAAAAGGAACTATATGTCCTAACTCTCAAGGACCCAAGCAAGCTTGGATATCCAAAATGAAAATATGAGGATGTAGATGTAGGTGTGCCAAGATACCCATGGAACAAATAGAACTTTCATACAAATGGGTGTTCTAGACACACGTCAAAAAATGAAACTTAAAATATACTTATGAAAAGTAATTAAAAAATAATAATAATGAAATCAGTAATCCTTGCATCTCATCATTATTTTTGCTTTAGTATTTGATTACAATATGGATTGCAAGTATTGATCAATTTTGTGATACAAAAAATACTTTTGGAAATATAATCAAATCACTTCATTTTATAGTATGCTTTACTCACTATTGGATAAGTTGCTAAATGATTAATCAATTTATTAAGAATAACTCAATGAATTTTCTAATATGCTTGATTGAGAGTTTTTATCCATGGCATTATTGTTTATCGATCATAGATATGAAAATGTGTACTTGGTATGCCTTTGAATATATGCACTATGAATACCAAGATTAAAGAAACCATCTTTGGCATATAAAATCAACTCATGCTAGTATGTACTTAATCTCAAAAGACCTTGCCATTGGCTTACTTAGATTATCTTCTGAAAGGTCAAAGTTTGCTATGCATGTTAACTAAGGAAACAACCAAAAATCAATTTCTAAATCTAAAGATGTTGTTTCCATTACTAAGTTTTCAAAAGCTTACATTAGTTGTTTTCTTGGCACTCAAATTGAAATATTTTCTACATTGGCACAAACTCACAAAAAGGGTTCAAATGAAAAAGGTTTGCAAACTATGAAAATAAAGAAGTATCATGGCATAGTTTTGAAAACCAATTTTGTATTAAGCTGTGCACAGAAAATAATAATGAATACAATTATTTCTGCACCAAGAACACCATGAGTAAAATAGGATTAATAGAATCCTTGAAGAAATGAAAAATGCAATGTTGTATGATGGTCATCTAAAAGCTATCATCATTGCTTGTCATCTATATGGTTTCTATTAGATCTATCTTTTTTGATGAAAACTCCATTTGATCTTTTGAAAAATAAAAAATGATCTATTGCATATCTATCATATTTTTCAGTAGTATATGTTATGCTTGATATGGTTTCTTGAAAATAATGCTAAATCTGATAAAGATATTTCTATCTTTGGATATCATTCATCAAGCAATGCATATAGAACATTCAATGAAAAGATTCTAGTTGTAGAAATATCAATTCATTTTATTCTTTATGAGACTAATGATTTAGTATCAAGATATTGAAATCAAATTATATATGTATATGGTTAATCTTTTACATATAACAATCTGAAAACTTGTTAATAATTAGAACCAAATTGAATTTTTCAGAAATGCACTTAATAAAGAAAAATTGATGACTACTAAAGGACTAAATCAAGAAAAGATGAAATAGATCTTGATGAAATTCTTGCATGATTAGAAGTTAAGATCACCATTATCATTTGCTTGCTTTATGAGCTTTATATTTTGTCAAATGAATGTGTAGAATGCACTCCTCTGTGGTTATTTTATTAAAAAAAGGGTCTATGTAGAATAACCACCTTATTTGAAAATACTCATTACAAATAAGATAAAGCAATATATGATTTGGAACAAGCATCAAAAGCATGATATAAAAGCTTGAGTAACTTTTTGATAAAAAGTAATAAATCTATACCTTAAAAAGAAGAATTTGTGATATCTTGCTTGCTCAAAGCATACATTGATGGCATCCTTTTTGGTTCTACTAATGAAGATTTATATGGAGATTTTACTAAGCTCATGCAAAGTGAGTTTGAAATATGTATAATGAATGAATTAACATTTTTTCTTGAACTCCAAATTAAGACAAACAAGAAAGGGGATCTTCATTGACCAAAGTTAGTCCACAAGAAAACTCTTATAGAAGATTGGAATGAAGAAGGTATGTCTATGACTCCATCTTGTAGAATTTGAAAAGGATGAGCAAAGTAGATCCATTGTTTTAAAGCTGTATTGAAGCATGATAGAATAAGTATTTTATCATACAGCTAGTAGACCAGATTATATGCTCATTATGTGCCTTTGTGCAAGACTTCAATCTAACTCTAATGAATCATATTTTATTGATAACAAATAAATCATAATCTGAATTTTGATAGAAACAACTGTTTAAGATAAGTTGATTAAAACTTAGCTAGCGTGTCTTATTGATAATTATCTTAAGCAAATAAAATCTAAACTAAATTGATTTTGAAAATAAGAAATTGATTTGACCTTGATGAATCTTCCTATTGCCTCACATGCTTGTCCTTGAACCATCTTGGTTAATGAAACTATCTCTTTAGTTCAAGTGACATGTGCTTGCTTATATTTAGGCAATCTGTTGAGTAAAGTGACTCAACTTTCAACTATTGTCATATCTTATGTTGAGTCATCTAGTTAAGAAAAATGTTGTATGAATGTTTTGTATCTCGAAGAAACTAATGACTTTCTTTCAAGAAAGAAAAGGATTTTGTTGATAATGCAGGATCTATGAGCAAGAAATAAGAAATTTCAACTTGAAGGACACCTCCATGTAAGGTACAATAAACATTCACATGCAAATAAGAGAGAGGACTTTCTTCAGCCAAAAGGTTACACATAAGAAATCTAGTAGGTATTTGACTTGAAGAATGCAGAATGAATCGGTAATTTTAGATACCTCTCCCATAAACTAGCTGAGCAAAGTCATTAACTTAAATCTTACTATGGCATGATTAAAGTCTTTAATTATTAATTTCTTGATATCATGTCTATATATGTATTGATTGACTTATGCTTTTAGAAATTGTTTCATGGTTTGCCCAAACTAAAATATATCTTTGCCTATGTCATAACCATGAACTACACAAGTTTATGCTTAAAATTTTGATTTAAAATAACTTGTGAGAAGCTATGAATCCTTGAGCATAATGAAAATGTTGTTTGCATGATATACATCTATATGATACATAAGATTATTTCTTTATTCTGCTCTTTCATGTAAATTACTTGAGAATAACAAAAAGAGAGAGAGATAAAGAAAAGAAAATGAACATTATTCAAGGGAAGTAAAAATCTAAGTAAAGGCAAATACTCCAATCTTAAGGAAAAGCAAAACAAGCATAATATGTTCTGCACATTTGTGAGACCTGTGTGAGCATTCTTTTGGAAGAGATAAAATCCGTAATTAATTACACTTGAACAGAGGAAATTTGAAGTAAATATTTTAACCTTTCTATATTGCTCATCATAGGGATGGTGCCAATGGGGAGGCTAGTGGTAGTACCCGGCACTATTTGACCCAACTATTCGGTGTAGGGTATATTAGGGATGGCACAAGAGGGAGGCTAGTGGTAGTACCTCGTGCCCCTTCCAACTCCACCGGATAGGGAGCAAATAGAGTATAAAGCATAAGAAAGTAAAAATGAAAGACAAAGTAAATGAAAGTATATAAGAAGAATCAAGTCAAATTTTTTAATCACTTGAAAACATACTTTAAGAATGAAATCAGTGCAAGATTATATTTAAATAGGAGGAGTTTATTTGAAAAGAATTGATTTTGATCATTAACATGCTTGTTCTTAATATTTTAATGCATGACTTAACACATAATATATTTTGCATGTGGCATGATGTTTTGAATTATGGGTTCTCAATATTTTGTAATGCTCCATACTTGGATAATTTGATTGAATGTTTGAAATACTATATGAAGTTATTTTATGGTATTATTGAAAAGAAATTTTAGATTTGTCGTTCACAATCATCTTGGAAATCTGAAAGTTGAATAAATTTGTAAAAAGGAGAAGAGAAGTATATCTCTATTTAGGCAAAATGAATTGATTTTGTTTTATCTTTCAACTTGCCTAACTTTGGTATATAATGTTCTAATTCATACCAAAACTCAACATAAATACAAAAATTCTGAATATGCTCTTATATGTTTGAAATATGTGTTTTCAATCGTAATGATTTAAGATGAGCTACAATGTGGAAGATACATATCTCAAATTATGATTTTGAAAGCCTCTATTGAAAATCTTTATGAAATTCAGAATCTGATTTTGTATAAAAGCTTAAACTCAATATGATTTCTAAATAAAAACTACAGTTGAAGAAAAATAGAATAATTCTGATGCCTTGATTGTTTGCCCCGATACGCATATGAAACATATCATTTCTTATCTTTCAAGTGTACTAATATTGGTCTAAATGATGTGTCTTTCGATGATCTTGATTGCAAACAAATATTTTTAAATATATTATTTTATTTTGATATTGAAAAAATTTATTGTGCTTCATGTATACATTGCTGAAAAACTATGATTAAGAAATTGAGTTCTATAAATATATATACCTCAATGATCATCTATATGTTTTTCTCTCCTACATTCTTAAAGACTTCCATCAAAATATATATATAGAGCGAATGATCTTAAAGCTAGAAATATTTCAGCTCACTCAAATGATTCTTAAAAGAAAGAAAATGTAAATGCTTTTGAAAGAAATTGAGCTTCAAATGAATCATTTTCTGATTAATATTTCTATACATTTTCTCTAAGATTAAGAGAAAGCATAACTTGTTCTTGAAGGATTAGAAAGAGTAATTGCTACAAATTTTGAATAATTCTAGATCACTCTACATTCTCGATATCATAGAATTTCAGTTCTATTCACGCTTGTCATCAAAATCTGAAATTCAACAAAGAAAAGAATGATTAAAGAAGAATGCATCTTTTGAGGGGGAGCTTTAGATATTCAATCTAAATGCAAAAGGTTACATCCATTTTATTGAACATTATCTTCAAATTCTAAACTCTTAAATGGAACGATCAATTAAGGAGGAGAAAGAAAATTTCAGAAGAAAAGATCATATGGAACCTAATCGCATAAATCCATAACTAAAGGAGAGAGAAAGAATACTAAATGAAAAGTGATCCTAAAACTCTCCAATGTATCATCTGAAATTTAATCTGAAAATCTTTACGATACACCTTGAGGCTTGTTATTTGGTTAGTATATCTTATGCATCAATCATGAATCAAATTGCAATTCAAATAGTTGATCTTAAGAGCCTCTAATTTAATGAAAAAGGGGAAGAATAATGATTTTCTTGAGTATCTCTTAGAAAACCTATTTTTGGAATTCACTAATGAGTTCTTATTGGCTTGTTCTTTAGAACTTCAATTTCGTGCCAATCCATTATTATGTGTACCAAAATGTGCTTCTTTTTAAAGGAATAAAGTCTTTAAAAGAGCTTTAAAAGAATCTTCAAAGCCTTGAATTTTATGTATGCTCTGAGATATATCATAAATTGCATGAATTCATATTTTGGTGTTTATGCCACAATATTTTTACGTCATAAAAGAACTTTGCAATCATACTTAATATATTGCTCTTATACTCTGAAAATTAGTTAAATTGCTCTCATGTTGTTAAAATACTTAATATATTGGGCAAAAGATCCTAAATGAACAAGCTTTCATACTTATTATTGAAGAGAGGTTAGATTTCCATTCGTGCTTTCCTTGAATATCATTTGTGGTACTTCTTGAATCAATTTAAGAAAGATGCAACCTACACTTGATTTGAAAACTATCTTTGGAATCACATTCGATGTGTTCTCCTCTGAAATTATCTTAATTGGCTCTGGTCTATGCTCATTAATCTTTTTCTAACATTATTGTCTTGAGTTATATGATTCATATTCTTGCAATAATTTGACATGCAAATCATAGTACAATAAGAAAAAGAAATATTTGAGTATTCTTATCTTTGTACTTAATGTTTCACTATCTTTTTGATGTTGTCAAAAAGGAGGAGAAATATCTAAGTATATGCTCATAATGCTTTATGTGTTGATTATGTTAAGTTGATTAAATCTAAAGCATTATCATGAAGTATATTTTAAAGATATATATTTTTTCTACTTCAAACAACTTAGCTATGCATTACTTCTAGAACACAATATATTTTATATTGCATATACTCCAAGTTTTGTCACATCAAAAAGGGGGAGACTGATGACCCAAAGATTGATTTAAAGATTGATTTTGATGATCACAAAACCTTGAAGTATAAATACTAATGTTTGTGTTGCAAGAAGAAAGATAATTTGTTTTGCAAGGAACATAGCAAGTTGGAAAAATACAAGAAGGCCTCAAAAGCTCTCAAGAAAAGTTGGAAGAAAGCTACACTTTATTGGCCCAAGTTTCAAAGTTCAAATGATTCAAGTTAGAGGAGCAAATTCAAAGAAAGATTCAAAAGAATAGTCCTCGAGTCGACTCCTGAAAGTTTAGAGTCGACTCTAGCACTCTGGAGTTTCAAGAAACAGTGCTCGAGTCGACTCCGATACTCTACGAGTCGACTCCGACTGAGAACAAACAAAAAGACAAAGAGTTGATTTTCAGCGCTACAGTGCTCGAGTCGACTCCTATTTCAGCGCTACAGTGCTCGAGTCGACTCCTACTTCAGTGCTATAGTGCTCGAGTCGACTCCTACTTCAGCACTACAGTGCGGAGTCGACTCCCAGCTATAGTGCCGACAGACTACTATTCACAAGTCGACTCCTACTTCAGCCGAGTCGACTCCTACTTCAGCCGAGTCGACTCCAGCACGCTGGGAGGCATAACGGCTAGTTTTTTCTTGATTCCAACGGCTCTATTTTTGTCTCTAACCGCTAGATTTTTGTTTCCACTCCCTCTAAAGCTATAAAATCAAGAGGAGAGTTAGGGAAGAAGGTATGGAAGTGGGAGAGAACATTTAGGGAAGAGATTTCAAAGAGATTACAAGGAAAATCTCCCAAAAGCACAAAAGGGCCATTCAAAGTAAAAGAGAGAAAAGAAAAACATCCAAGTGAATCCCAAAGCTTCCTCTCCAATTGTGTTGACCCGGTTTAGTAACCTGATCAAGCTAAGGCTATGATTAAATAAGTTATTAGATAATTATTTTTGTATAAGGAAAAGATTTGATTAACCCTTTTTTTAGGTCACGGTCCTGTTTTTAGTCTTGTCGAGTCTGGTCTGAAGCAGTTAGCAAGAATTAAATTTAAATGACATTGGGCTCGAGAACAAGTTCAAACAAATCAACGATCATGACCCACCTCAAATCCAAAGCCAATTTCCAACCAACTTCTTACCTACCTTCGTATAAAATTTATAATTTTAAAACTAAAAATAAAAAAAAGAAAGAATATAATATCCACAGTGATTTCAAAAAAATTACTGGAATCACTGTTCATATGAACAGTGTTCCGTGAAAACACTGTTCATATGAACAGTGTTAAAAAATATATATATATATATAATAAAAATAAAAACCATTTCACTGTTTATCTTCTTCCAACCTCGTGCCCACCGCATCCATGCGGTCCTCTTCATCCGGTTCCAATTTCCCAGCAGCGGAGATCGAGCCCCTCTGCCATCAACCGCGTGCGGCATCTCCTCTTTCGGATTCCCAGCTCCAGGCCATGATCAGCTCCTCCCAAGCATCGCGCCCCAGCTACTCGTGAAATCAGAAAACCTTCCGCATCAGCCCTCTTCCTCTTCTCCCGCAATGCAATCCTCCCAGCGTCCGCGAGTCGAACACCATCTTCCCAAAGAGTTCCTCCCAGCATCTTTCGGGACCCCTCTCTTAGCCGTGAACACCGACATTCCAGCCGTTCCCAGCATCCCACTGATTTGCAAGGAGAATCATCCGCATGAGCCCAGCATCCACGGATCTCGCCCAGCATTCAACCACGTTCATGATCAGAATTTCTAGATTTCCTCCCAACTCCTTCCAATCCGGTAGCAGCTAGCTCCATTGATCCGGCCATTCAACCCGGCGTCCACAGATCATGCTTTAATCTCGAGATCCAGCCATTCGACGTCCAAACCCTTGTGCAATCTTCTTGCCAAGGACACTCCCTTTGCCTTTGATGAAGCATGCGAGGAGGCCTTTGAAAATCTTCGCTTGAAATTAACCACTTCACCTATAATACGGCCCCCTAATTGGACCCTTCCATGTGAACTGATGTGTGACGCATCCGACTATGCCATTGGGGCAGTTTTAGGGCAACGGCTAGAGAAGGTACCTCATGTCATCTACTACGCTAGTAAAGCACTCTCAGACACACAATTGAACTACACCACCACTAAGAAAGAATTGCTAGCTGTAGTATTCGCGCTAGACAAGTTTCGATCTTACCTTTTAGGATCCAAGGTTACCGTATTCACTGATCATGCTGCCCTTCGACACCTTCTTGCAAAGAAAGACACCAAACCCCGTCTGATTCGACGGATTCTTTTACTACAAGAATTTGACCTAGAAATTCGTGATAAGAAAGGAACTGCAAATGTCGTAGCAGATCACTTATCTAGGATTCTTCTTGAGCCCTCTAAAAATACCTCACCCTTACACGATTCTTTTCCAGATGAACAATTATTTGAGGTACAAAGAATAAAAATGTCATGGTTTGCAAACATAGTAAATTACCTTGCTATAGGACGAATTCCTGATGATTGGTCAACTCAAGACAAGAACCGATTCTTTTCACAAGTAAAGTTCTATTATTGGGATGATCCCGATCTATTCAAGTATTGTTCCGATCAAGTCATCCGTCGATGTGTCCCCGAATGTGAATTTCAAAGTATTCTTTCATTCTGCCATTCACAAGCTTGTGGGGGACATTTTGGGGGTAGAAAAACTGCAGCAAAAGTTTTACAGAGTGGATTTTATTGGCCCACACTTTTCAAAGATGCCCATAACTTTTGCCAAACTTATGAACGGTGCCAACGGATCGGTACCATCTCCCATGGAGATATGATGCCTCTAAATCCTATTTTAATTGTAGAAATATTTGATGTATGGGGTATTGACTTTATAGGCCCTTTTCCACCATCTTTTGGTTTTGAATACATTCTGGTAGGGGTTGATTATGTTTCAAAATGGGTAGAAGCTGTCTCAACTAAAACTAATGACCACAAGGTTGTGGTTAAATTTTTACATGAAAATATCTTTTGTCGTTTTGGCACACCCCGAGCCATCATCAGTGATAGGGATCTCATTTTTGCAACCGATCTTTCGAGACTTTGGCTCGCAAATATAACATCACCTACAAAGTTGCTACCCCATACCATCCCCAAACGAGTGGACAAGTCGAGGTATCCAATAGGGAGTTAAAACACATCTTAGAGGAAACGGTACGTTCCGATAGGAAAGATTGGTCTCAAAGGATAAATGATGCACTCTGGGCCTACCGTACTGCCTACAAAACTCCTATTGGCATGTCCCCCTACCGATTAGTTTTTGGAAAAGCTTGTCACTTGCCAGTAGAACTTGAACATAGAGCTTTCTAGGCTATCAAAAAGTTTAACTTAGACATGGTAGCAGCTGGTCCTAACCGAAAACTCCAACTAAGTGAACTTGAAGAGTTGCGTAATGAGGCCTATGAAAATGCTAAAATTTATAAAGCAAGGACTAAGGCTTTTCATGATAAAAACATTAACTGTAAGTCCTTCGAACCTGGTCAAAAAGTTTGGTTATTCAATTCCAAGTTGCGACTCTTCCCGGGTAAACTGCGCTGTAGGTGGGATGGACCATTCATAGTAAAAAAGGTTTCTCCTTATGGTGCAGTAGAGATCCAACACCTCAATGGTGGACATGTTTTAAAAGTCAATGGCCAAAGGTTAAAACCTTATGTGGACTGTGTTGCCGACGGGCAATTGATCGAATCCCTTAATTTGACGAACCCTGTTTATCAAAATAATTAAGGATCCACTATGTCTGGCTGAAGACAATA